>NC_037683.1:19573832-19786245 GCF_003255815.1 Theropithecus gelada | reverse complement strand
TTCCTTCCTTCCTTCCTTCCTTCCTTCCTTCCTTCCTTCCTTCCTTCCTTCTCTCTCTCTCTCTCTCTCTCTCTCTCTCTCTCTCTCTCTCTCTCTCTCTTTCTTTCTTTCTTTCTTTCTTTCTTTCTTTCTTTCTTTCTTTCTTTCTTTCTTTCTTTCTTTCTTTCTTCATGCCTTCGCCGTCTTTCTGCTCTCAAAACAAGTTACTCTTCCAACGGAGAATGTGGTCTCTTCAGGCTGTCAGTGCCCCGGCTTGCTCAGCCACAGATATTGTGAGCCCACTAGAATTCTGTGTTCACAGGGTATTGTGAATGCTCTGTGTAAATGAGGTGGCAAGGAATTGTGGACATAAATATCGTGCTGTCAGACCTCATTTATAAAAAACAAGCTCAAAGATAAAATTATTAATAAATGCGGGACAACAACAACAGAGCATTAAACCAAGTGTGGGGCACTTCTGCATGTGGGGTTTGGGGTGACTGCATAGGTTGCATGCTCATGAAGCCAGCCTTGGAGTAGCTAAGCCAGGAGTAAATTCATATCTGACTCCAAAGACAAATCTCTTAACACTTCACATGGAATCTCTTCTCATAACACAAGGCAAGGCATTGGCAGAGTAATCAAAGAATGTCAGGCCGGGCGCGGTGGCTCAAGCCTGTAATCCCAGCACTTTGGGAGGCCGAGACGGGCGGATCACGAGGTCAGGAGATCGAGACCATCCTGGCGAACACGGTGAAACCCCGTCTCTACTAAAAAATACAAAAAACTAGCCGGGCGAGGTGGCGGGCGCCTGTGGTCCCAGCTACTCGGGAGGCTGAGGCAGGAGAATGGCGTAAGCCCGGGAGGCGGAGCTTGCAGTGAGCCGAGATCGCGCCACTGCACTCCAGCCTGGGCGACAGAGCCAGACTCCGTCTCAAAAAAAAAAAAAAAAAGTTTTTTGTTAAAACTGGAATTAAAAAAATTAAAATTAAATAATAGAATAGAGCAACCTGGAAAATTTGACCTGTAGGTTAGATTTGAACATTAATTTAGAAATGCTTCTATTTTTCTGCTCTAGTGGCAATGTGCAAAATGTTTTTGAAAAATTGTTTGCAGCAATATTCAGAAAGGCCATAGGACTGGAATGCTTTTCCATGAAGGTAACCCTTTAACCCTATGAAATAAGATATGATGGTCCCCATTTAACAGGATAAAAAGTTAGTGATTTATTCCAGTGAAAATTATAAAAAGAGAAGGATGCAAAAATGCCTTCCAAAATCTAGTTAACTTTTAAAACTAGTGGTTATTCTGGGGAAAATTGGGAGATATTATCACATTAATGAATCTTGAGCTATTTCTTTGTAAGAAGAATTATATCACTGCTTCTCATGAATCTCACCAGCATTGACCTATGGCCCCCATCTCTTCTTTTTCTGTTCTTTTAAATTTTATTTATTTACTTTGTTCTTGTTGGTCTTTTCCTTTATTTTTTTGTTTTTAAAAATTATTCTACTTTTTTCCTTTTCCTACTCTATTTCTCATTTCCAATTCTTTTCTCTGTAATATATAGTTGAGTATGATTATATGTATTTGAGATTTCATGTTTTTCAAACTTAAGTGAACTTCACTTTTTTCATTTGTAAAATAGGAGATACTGTCTACTCTGTCCACCTAACGGGGTTGTTGTAAGTTTTAAACAATACTTGTTATAGCTCCAGAAAACCATAAACTAGCTTCTGTTGCTTCCTAGTTTATTTCTTTGAGTGTTTTTTTAACTTTCAGATTGAAACTGTTAACAAAAATACATTTCCTGATTGTTCTTATTAGGGCCCAAGATTTCAGTATTTCATCTGTGATGCAATTATTGCTGCAGATTTCCATATGTGATAGAATCAGATATTTTGAATGTCATTTTATAATTTTTCAAATGTTAGCAATTTTTGTATTCTTTCATAAATTCCTCAAATAATTTATCAACTTTAATTTTGTATTTCTATCAATTAAATTATTAAAATTTAAATTCAAAAGCATTGGTAAAATACCAGATCTTCTAAGTTTAACTTCTAAAACTGAATGTCAATTAAATTAAATCTTAAACATATAGAGTTAAACTTAATTCAAAGTACAAATATGGAATAAAAAATATAAAATAGTCTGGGCACAGTGGCTCATGCCTGTAATCCCCGCTGAGGATTTGGGAGGCTAAGGCAGGTGGATCAACTGAGGTCAGAAGTTCGAGACCAGCCTGGCTGACATGGTGAAACCCCATCTCTACTAAAATACAAAAATTAGCCGGGAGTGGTGGTGTGCGTCTGTAGTCCCAGCTACTCGGGAGGCTGAGGCAGAAAAATCGCTTGAACCCAGAAGGCAGAGGTTGCAGTGAGCCGAGATCATGCCACTGCATTCCAGCCTGGGCGACAGAGTGAGACTCCAACTCAAAAAAAAAAAAAAAAAAAAAAGATATACACCACCACCAAATGATATAGAAAGAATGAAAATTAAAAAAAAAGAAAACTATATTCCAGGCAAGTACTGACAAAATTTAAGGTAGTAGAGAACTAATAAATTTAAGTAAACAGAACTCACAACTTTAAGTGGGCAAAGAGAAATATTTAATGTGGAGAATAATTATAATTTACTAAAAAGTCATAGCAACAGTCATAGCCTTCATGCACTTAAGAACATAGTTGGGCCAGTCGTGGTGGATCATGCCTGTAATCCCAGCACTATGGGAGGCTGAGGTGGGCGGATCACCTGAGGTCAGGAGTTTGAGATCAGCCTGGTCAACGTGGTGAAATCCCATCTTTACTAAAAATCCAAAAAAAATTGGCTGGGCGTGGTGGCGCGTGCCTGTAATCCCAACTACTCAGGAGGCTGAGGCAGGAGAATCACTTAAACCCGGGAGGCGGAGGTTACAATGAGCCCACATTGTGTCACTGCACTCCAGCCTTGGGTGACAGAACAAGACTCTATCTCAAAAAAAAAAGAAAAAAAAAAAAGACAAAAACCACATGATCATCTCATTTGACACAGAGAAAGCATTTGGCAAAGTTCAACATCCTTTTTAAATAAACAGTCTCAACAGTTTGGGCATAAAATAAAAATTCCTGGCTGGGCATGATGGCTCATGCCTGCAATCTCAATTCTTTGAGAGGCCGAGGTGGAAGGATTACTTGAGGCCGAAAGTTTGAGACCAGTCTGGGCAATGCTGCGAGACCCCATCTCAAAAAAAATTATTTTTAAATTAGCCAGGCATGGTAGCACATACCTGTAGTCCCAGCTATTCAGGAGGTTGAGGCAGGAGAATTGCTTGAGCTCAGGAGGCCAGGGTTGCAGTGAGCCATGATTGCACCATTGCATTTCAGCCTGGGTGACAGAGTAAAACCCCATCTTAAGAAAAAAAAAAAAGGGCAGGGCACGGTGGCTCATGCCTGTAATCCCAGCACTTTGGGGGGCCAAGGTGGGCGGATCACGAGGTTAAGAGATTGAGATGATCCTGGCGAACATGATGAAATCCCATCTCTATTAAAAATACCAAAAATAAAAAAATAAAAAATAACTGGGTGTGGTGGCACGCACCCATAGTCCCAGCTACTCAGGAGGCTGAGGCAGGAGAATCGCTTGAACCCAGGAGGTGGAGGTTGCAGTGAGCCGAGATCGCGCCACTGCATTCTAGCTTGGTGATAGAATGAGACTCCGTCTGGAAAAAAAGGAAAAAAAAGAAAATTCCTTACATACAAAACATACGATATGGTTTGGCACTGTGTCCCTACCCAAATCTCATGTCAAACTGTAATCCCCACGTGTCAGGGAAGGTACCTGGTGGGAGGTGGTTGGATCATGGGGGCAGTTTCCCTCATGTCATTCTTACGATAGTAAGTTCTCATGAGAGCTGATGGTTTAATAGTGTGGCACTTCCCCTCTCCTCCTGCTGCTTCAAAAAACGTGCCTTGCTTCCTGTTTGCCTTCCGCCATAATTGTAAGTTTCCTGAGGCCTCCCCAGGCATGTGAAACTGAGTCAATTAAACCTCTCTTCTTTATAAATTACTCAGTCTCAGGTAGTTCTTTATAGCAGTGTGAAAATGGACTAATACAACATTAAAAAGGCCGTTTATGAGAAACCTGCAGCTCACATTATCATCAGTGGAAAAAAACCTCAAAGCTTTTCCACTAAGATCTGGTACAATGCAAGGATCCCAAACTTACTACTTCTAATCAACATAGATTGGAAGAACTAGCAAGTGCAATTAGATAAGAAAAAGAAATAAAAGACATCAAAAATCAGAAAGGAAGAGGTAAAATTATTTCTATTTGCAGATGACAGTTCTATATGTAGAAAACCCCAAAGATTCCACAAAAAATCTATTAGAAACTAGTAAATGAATTCAGTAAAGTTGCAGAGTACAAAACCAACATACAAAAATCAGTGTTTCTATACACAAACAACAAATGAGCTAAAAAGAAATCAAGAAGGCAATCTCCTTTACAATAGCTATTAAAAAAACACCTAGGAATAACTTTAAGCCTGGATGTAAAAGACTGCTACAAGGAAAACTACAAAACACTGACGACAGAAATTGAAGAGGACACAAACAAAGGAAAGACATCTCACTTTTCATGGATCAGAAGAATCAATATTATTAAAATGACCACGCTACCCAAAACAATCTACAGATTCAATGCGATCTCTATCAAAATACCAATGATATTCTTCACAGAAATAGGAAAAAAAAACTCCAAATTTTTATGGAACCACAAAGGAACCCTAATGGCCAAAGCAATCCTGAACAAAAAGAACAAAGCTAGAGGCATCACGCTAACAGTCTTCAAAATATACTACAAAGCTGTAGTAACCAAAATAGCATGATACTGTTATAAAAACAGATAGATAGATGAATGAAACAGCATAGAGGACTCAGAAATTAATCCATGGATCTACAGCCAACTGGTTTTTCTTTTTCTTTTTCTTTTTTTTTTTTAGATGTCTCACTCTGTCACCAGGGTGGAATGCAGAGGTGCTCCATCTTGGCTCACTGCAAGCTCTGCCTCCGGGGTTCACGCCATTCTCCTGCCTCAGCCTCCTGAGTAGCTGGGACTACAGGTGCCCGCCACCACGCCTGGCTAATGTTTTGTATTTTTAGTAGAGACAGGGTTTCACAGTGTTAGCCAGGATGGTCTCCATCTCCTGATCTCGTGATCAGCCTGCCTTGGCCTCCCAAAGTACTGGGATTACAGGCATGAGCCACTGTGCCCAGCCACAACTGGTTTCTTGACAAAGATGCCAATAACACTCCCTGGGGAAAGAATAGTCTCTTCAACAAATGGTCCTGGGAAAACTGGATATCCATATACAGAAGAATGAAACTAGATCCCCACATGTCCCCCTATATAAAAACCTTATATGTGAGTTTATATATAAAATCAAAATGGATCAAAGACCTAACTGTAAGACAGAAACTATAAACCTACTAGAAGAATACATAGGGGAAATGGTTCAGGACACTGGTCTAGGAAAAGATTTTATGAGTAAGACCTCAAAAACACAGGCAACAAAAGGAAAAATAAACAAATGGGATTTGTTTATATAAAATAATGGGATTATATCAAACTAAAAAGCTTCTGCACAACAAAGGAAGCAATCAACAGAGTGAAGAAACAACCCAGAGAAAGGGAGAAAATATTTGCAAACTATTCATATGGCAGGGACTTAATAGCTGGAATACACAAGGAACTCAAACATCTCAACAACAAAACTATAAAAATGGGCAAATAATCTGAATAGACACTTCTCAAAAAGAAGCCATACAAATGACCAACAAATATATGAAAAATGCTCACCATCATCAATCAGGGAAATGCAAATCTGCAAATCAAAACCACTATGAGGTATAATCTCACCCCAGTTAGGATGGCTATTATCAAGACAACAAAAAACAAATGCTGGGGAGGATGTAGAGAAAAAGGAACTCTTCTTTTTTTTTTCTCTCTCTCTCTCTCTGTTGCCCAGGCGGCAGTGCAGTGGCATGATGATAGCTCACTGCAGCCTCAATCTCCCAGGCTCAAGCCATCCTCCCACTCAGCCTCCCAAGTAGCTGGGATATAGACAAGTGCCATCACATCCAGCTAATGGTTTTGATTTTTAGCAGAGATGAGGTCTCACTATCTTCCCCAGACTAGTATTGAACTCCTGAGCTGAAGAGATCCTCCCACCTCAGCCTCCCAAAGTGCTGGGATTACAGGTGTGAGCCACCGTGCCTGGCCAGAAAAAGGGATTTGTACACTGTTGGTGGAATGTAAACTAATATACCCACAATGGAGAACAGTATGGAAGTTCCTCAAAAAACTACAAATAGAACTACCATATGATCCAGCAATTCTGCTACTGGGCGTTTATCCAAAGGAAATCAGTATATCAAAGACACATCTGCATCCCCATGTTTATTGCAGCACTATTCATAATGGCCAAGACATGGAATCAACCTAGGTGTCCAACAGATGAATGGATAAAGAAAATGTGGGCCAGATGTAGTGGCTCACACCTGTAACCCTAGCATTTTGGGAGGTCAAGGCAGGCAGATCATCTGAGGTCAGGAGTTCAAGACCAGCCTGACCAACATGGAGAAACCCCGTCTCTACTAAAAATACAAAATTAGCCTGGCACGGTGGTGGGCACCTGTGGTCCCAGCTATTCAGGAGGCTGAGGCAGGAAAATCGCTTGAACCCAGGAGGCAGAGGTTGTGGTGAGCTGAGATCATGCCATTGCACTCCAGCCTGGGCAACAAGAGCGAAACTCTGTCTCAAAAAAAAAAAAAAAAAAAAAAAGAAAAGAAAATGTGATATATCTATATTCTGTATGTGTATACATATGTGTGTGCGTATTCATATCTATATTCGCACACACAATGGAATACTATTTAGCCATAAAAAAGAATGAAATACCATAATTCACAGCAACATGGATGGAAATGGAGGACAGTATATTACGTGAATAAGCCAGAAACAGTAAGTTAAATGCTACATGTTCTCAGTCATATGTCTAAGCTAAAAAATGTTGACCTCATAGAAGTAAACAGTAGAACAGAGGATACTAAAGGTTAGGAAGGGTAGCAGGGGGAAGGGAAGGAAAGAAAGATATCTTAAAGGATACAAAATTATAGCTAGATGGGAGCAATAAGTTCTAGTGTTCTATACTACTATAGGATGAAGATATTTAACAATAATATATAGCTTCCAATAGCTAGAAGGAGGGTATGAAATGCTCCTAACATAAATATATGATAAATGGGATGATGGATATGCTAATTACTTCAACCACTATACATTTATATGTATTAAAACATCACTATGTATCCCATAAATATGTACAGTTAATATATGTCATTTACAAATAAAAATTAAGGTTGGGTATGGTGGCTCACACCTATAATCCTAGCACTTTGGGGGGACAAGGCAGGCTGATCACTTGAGGCCAGTAGTTCAAGACCAGCCTGACCAACATAGTGAAACACTGTCTCTACTAAAAATACAAAAAAAAAAAAAAAAAAAAAAAATAGCTGGGTGTGGTGTCACACACCTGTAATCACAGCTACCAGGGAGGCTAAGGCACAAAAATTGTCTGAACCCTGGAGGTGGAGGTTGCAGTGAGCCATGATCGTGCCACTGCACTCCAGCCTGGGCAACAGAGTGAGACTCTGTCTCAAAAAACAAAAACAAAAACAAAAAACAAAAAACACCAACAAAAATAAATAAATAAAAATTTAAAAAAAATCAGGCTAGGCATGCTGGCTCATGCCTGTAATTCCAGCACTTTGGGAGGTTGAGGTGGGAGGACTGCTTGAGCCCAGGAGTTTAAGACCAGCTTAGGAAACACAGCAAGACCCCATCTTTACAAAAAGTTTAAAAATGAGCTAGGTGTGGTGGTGCACACCTATAGTCTGAGCTATTTGGGAGGCTGAGGGAGGAGGATCGCTTGAGCCCGAGAGTCAAGGCTACAGTGAGTTATGATTGTGTCACTGCACTGAAACCTGGGCGACAGAGTGAAACCTTGTCTCAAAAAACAAAACAACAAAATCACACTGGCCAGTCACAGAAAGAAATGGCAATAATGGGCCGGGCGCGGTGGCTCACGCCTGTAATCCCAGCACTTTGGGAGGCCGAGGCGGGCGGATCACAAGGTCAGGAGATCGAAACCACGGTGAAACCCCGTCTCTACTAAAAATACAAAAAAAATTAGCCGGGCGCGGTGGCGGGCGCCTGTAGTCCCAGCTATTCAGGAGGCTGAGGCAGGAGAATGGCGTGAACCCGGGAGGCGGAGCTTGCAGTGAGCCGAGATCGCGCCACTGCTCCAGCCTGGGCGACAGAGCGAGACTCCGTCTCAAAAAAAAAAAAAAAAAAAAAAGAAAAAGAAATGGCAATAAAGAAAGCTGCCATCCCTGCCTGACAAACTAGTCTGATTCTTCTCTAAGACAAATTCGCAAAATGACTAAACTGGGTTGCAAAAAGCTGGGGGAAGTTTAAACAGAATAGCTTTGCTATCATTCGGGAAAAAAGAACTTGGGAGGCCGAGACGGGCGGATCACGAGGTCAGGAGATCGAGACCATCCTGGCTGACACGGTGAAACCCCGTCTCTACTAAAAATACAAAAAACTAGCCGGGCGTGTTGGCGGGCGCCTGTAGTCCCAGCTACTGGGGAGGCTGAGGCAGGAGAATGGCGTAAACCCGGGAGGCGGAGCTTGCAGTGAGCTGATATCCGGCCACTGCACTCCAGCCTGGGCGACAGAGCGAGACTGCGTCTCAAAAAAAAAAAAAAAAAAAAAAAGAACTGAGTAAAAGCTAGGTCACCCTGACGTGGCTAATATTTGTATTGTAAATGCAATTCAGAGTACATTCTTCCTATTATCAGATAAAGAAAAAATAGTGTGGAATGCAAGAGTTGTCTGCACTACTTTTGTATTCTCACTTCTGCTTTAGAGAAGGAAGTTCTTTTAGCATGCTAAGAGAGACAGTTAATATTCAAATTATTCGGAGAAAGGTCTCTCCTTTGAAGTCTCTAGCTTCTTTAGAGACGATGCTAGACACCAGCAGAGGTCTGTATGAGGAGGAAAACCCGACAACATGGGACCGAAGAGTGCCCATCCGCGGCTAATTGGGAGATTACCCAAGAGAAAAGTGTTTTGCGCCACCCTCTGGACTTTTTGTGTATATCTGATGGCTACTAATTGATACTAATATGATTGATAATGAACTACACCAGCACACCACGGCTTGATAATGGATCCCACGTGAATACCATTACACACTTTGAGGGACACAGCAATGAGGTTACGCAATAAATCTAAGTCTTGGATACAAGAAATAGAAACGATGGGTGTCAAAACATATGCCAAATAGAACTGAAACTCGGCAATGTACACATTCCGAACTAATAAATATCCCCTGAACTTCGATTAAAAATGAATGTCATCTCAGCAGGGCGCGGTGGCTCACCCCTGTAATCCCAGCACTTTGGGAGGCCGAGGCGGGCGGATCACGTGAGGTCAGGAGATCGAGACCAGCCTGACCAACATGGTGAAACCCCGTCTGTAATAAAATACAAAAATTAGCTGGCCGTGGTGGTGTGTGCCTGTAATCCCAACTACTCGGGAGGCTGAGGCAGGAGAATCGCTTGAACCCGGGAGGTGGAGGTCGCATTGAGCCGAGATTCTGCCACTGCAGTCTGGGTGACTGAGCCAGACTCTGTCTCAAAAAAGAAAAAAAAGAAAGAAAAAAATGAATGTAATCTCCTTTTAATTTTAAATGGAGCTTTTCAAAAATTCTGGGTTTTAACTCCAAGGGCTTCCTTCTGTGTTGTATAACTAGTTGGGGAGAGGACAGCACCATTCACTTAAATGTCAGTGGGAATCACATTTAAGTAAAAGGAAAAGGAAATCAGTATATCAAAGACACGTCTGCATCCCCATGTTTATTGCAGTTTATTCCTTCTTGGACGTCTCCTGAATTTCCTATAGAGGTGAAGCTATCTCTGCCTTAAGGAAAAATGAAGTGCCTAATACTGCTTATAATAAGGTTGCTTTTCCAGATTTAGCTTCTCCACCCGATTTTCGCACGAGCCATACTGAACTACTTCATGTTTCCATACTCATGTTTTGTTCCAGCTACACTGAATTACTTAACATCCAGCACACTGCCAAGCTCTTTTCTCCCGCTTCTGCGGTTTGCACAAGTTGTTTCCTTTGCCAAGCAAATTCTTCCCCACCTCCCTACCCCTTGCCTAAACTCTTCTTTCGGGCGTAGAAAGAAATATCGCTTCTGGGTAACCTTTGTCTAATAATGAAATACCTAAGACACATTGAGAACGTACTATGGGTCCCTCACTGTTCTAAGTTCTTCCACAGAGATTCACTTTTATAATTATCAGGAAAACTGGGCTTCTTTTTTATTTTTATTTTTTATTTTTGAGATGGAGTCTAGCTCTGTCGCCCATGCTGGAGTGCAGTGGTGCGATCTTGGATCACTGCAACCTCCGCCTCCCAGGTTCAAGCAATCCTCCTGCCTCAGCCTCTCAAGTAGCTGGGATGACAAGCGTGCGCCACCACGCCCGGGTAATTTTTGTATTTTTAGTAGAGACGGAGTTTCATCTTGTTAGCCAGGCTGGTCTTGAATTCCTGACCCCAAGTGATCCTCCCACCTTGGTCTCCCAAAGTGCTGGGATTACAGGCATGAGCCACCGCGCCCGGCCTGGATTCACTTTTATAGTTATCAGGAAAACTGTAGGAAGTGTTAATAGGTAAAAGGACCCCGTTTCATAGGTAAGGAAACTGAGGCACAGAGAGAGAGGGAGTTTCTAAAATAGTGTTATACAGGTGGACTATAAACTGTGTAGTAAAGAAAAGAAATGAAGACAGGAAGGAATGATTGCGAGAAAATGGTAAGAAAAAGGCGTCAGAAGTGGGGGAGGCCGGAGATGCGCTGCGCCGGTCGGCGTTCAGGCCGTCCTCGGACCCAGGCCCAGAGAATCGTGTCCGTGTTTCAGAGGGTGGCGGCTGCAGCTTTGTCTCAGCGAAGGCCACTGCACTGCGGCCGACTGCCGCAAGAAACCTCGGCTTTCCCTGACTCTGCACCCGTAACTTCACCTGCAACGCAATCCGAAGGCGAAGGCAGCAAATCCCGCCGGCCCCGCGCGGCCGGAAGCCTCGCGCCCAAGACTCCCCAGCGCCCAAGCCTCCCCAGCACCCTAGCGCGCTGGCAGCGAAGGCGGCGGGAAACGCCTCCGCGTCCCTCCCAAAAGCCCCGGAGAAGGAGAGGGGCGTGGCGGAGACAGGCCCCGCCCACGCGCGCGGGGCCCCTCGGCAACCGGCACAACACAACAAAATGGCCGTCGCGCCGCTGCGCGCCTGAGGAAAGAGCCCCAGCGTCTTCCGCTCCGCCTCAGCCTGCGGGACTGCTCGGCTTGGCTCCTAGGCAGTGAGCGTCAGACCTGGTCGAGCCCGTTCCCCGGCGTCCAACCCGAGCGGTGGGAGCCGGAGGCAAAGGCGGGAAGGCCGGAACCGGGCGTGGGGTGGGCCGGCTTGGGATGGATTCCGGGCGGGGGCGCATGTCTGGGAATTGGGATTGGACGGGAAAGAGGGGAGGGCCCGGAACGGGCGTGGGGCGGTGGATGAAAGAGGGAGGTTTGGATGGGAAGAGGTGAGGACGGCGGGGGCGACTGGGGATGAAGAACCAGAGCGTGGGGAGGTGTGGAAGTTAGGGTGCGGCGCCCAGAAGGTTGTGCGTCCTGCTACCTGAGCTGAGGGGAGAGCTGGGATGTGCCAGCTGTCTGTGGGGAGTGAACGGGAGAAAGGACAGTTTGGGCGTCCTGACGGGTTGTCACGGTATCGGACGGACTACAGTGCGTGGAGAAGGATGACAGGATGTGGGGACGAAATGCTAAAAGGAGGGGAAGAGCAAACACTTCCGTTATATTCGTTAAGGGACTAGTGAATTTTGAAGCCAGGCAAACTTGGGCTCAAACCTCAATTCTGCCACCTTGTGTAACTTAACCGCGTCTGTGAACCTTGGCATGTGTCTGAGCCTTCCTGATCATGTTTCCTCATTGTCCAAATAATTGCGAATCACGTTTGGGTGTTCACTATTTGTCAGATCCAGTTTTAAGCACTTTGCACGTATTAACCTCATTTAGAATTTAAAATAACTTGTATGAGGTTATCATTCCCACTTAAAAAGTGATAGCACTGAGGACCAGAGAGGTTAAGTAATTTGCCTAAAGTCACACAGTAAGTGGAAAGTCAGAATGTGAACTCAGGCTGTTTCGTTCCAGAATCCAGGCTTTTAATTGTTCAGATACATTGCCACTTGTAAATGAGGTTAGTAATTCTGATCCTATACAGCTAAATCTTTGAGGATTTAAATTTGGTATTGTCTAGAGTGTTTAGTACAGTCCTTCAGTCAACAAATATTTATTGTCTATAGAACAACAGACGAGACCTCTGCTCTCTTGTAGCTTATAGTCTAGAAGGAGAAACAGGCAACAATCAAGTAGTTTCACAAATAACTGTTTTAAAATGCTATGAAGGAGACTGCTTGGTGCAGAGATCATGGGTAATTGGGAGACAAAATCTTATACATCTTGAGCTTAGATCCTAGCATGGTTCTTCCTACATAAAAGTTGCTCAATAAAATTGAATAATTAATGGAAAGAGATGGGAAGCTTGAGTTTTAGGGTATCTGAGCAGAAGAGAGATGGGAGAAGGGGATTCAGGCTTTTTATCTGAGCAGAAGAGAGATGGGAGAGGGGGATTCAGGCTTTTAATAGGTGGAAAAGGACACGGGGGCCAGAGTATTAGGACGGAAGGGCAAATAGGCAGGCAGTTGGGTTGCGATAAAGAGGAATGGGTGGAGGTTTGAGTATTTTGTTTAGGGAGGGGAGTAATTGGAGGTCAGCATATTGGAATGCATTAGGATGTCAGGGTATTTTCTGGGATGAAGAGAGATGAGCAGCTTGGGAAGTCTGGATGGATAGAGAAAGGCTGAGTCTGGGCACAGGAAAGAACCATAGAGAAGTGAGGGAGACTATTACTGTGTTGGGGAACTGGGATAGAATTTGTGGGCAAATTGGCAGTCAGAATGGGATAAAGAAGAGTGGGAGGCAGAGGTGGACAGCACAGAATGCGGGAATTGGCTTTGGAAAGAAAAATGATTGGAGACTTTGCAGAGGAATAGGAATCAGGATATTTGAAAGGAGGAGAAGGTTAAGGAAGGAAAGTATTTCAGTAGGTCAGAGGGTATGGGATAAAGTAGACTTGGAGGGAAAGTACTGAAATCCAATTAAAGGCCTAAGGAGAGGGATATGGGGGTTAAGAAATGGGGATGGGTATTTGCATATTAGGGAGTCTGTAGAGAGACAGAAGGAAGTCTGCCTTATTTGGAGATCAGAGAAGATGGGAAGTTAGGAAAGTTAGGAAAGGCTGGATGGAGGTGGAGTTTGCAGTCTCTACTAAGCTGTGATGGACTGACTTGTTAGATCAGAGCAAGTATCTGGGTTTATAGGTGGCAGGACGGGTAATGTTTTGTTGCCTGGACGTAGATTCTGATTATCATGTCATTCCAATGGCTTTCTCTTGCTCTGCAGACAACCTTTAAAATACAACTGTAGCTCTGAACTTTATTTGCTTTTTTTTTTTCTCTTTATCCTGCTCCTTCACTCGCCCTAGCCTACCTCTCAGCCGTCTTCATTTTTTCCATTGCTTGCTTGGTCTTTGTTCATGTGATTGCAGACAACATCCTAGGATCAAACTACATCCTCATCTCTCCCTTAAAATTATAATTCAGCATTTTAACCTCCAGGCAGTAGCCTATGAAATAATGCCAGCCATTCTCAAACACTGTAAACCCATAAGCCCACTTCACTGAGTTAGCTATTCTCTGAGACCGATTACATATATCTTGTTTCAATGTTAAAACTTTACAGAAGTTGTGGCAAGCAAGGGTTTAAGTCTATGAATGAGTAAGCCTGACTTTTACTAATCAGGAGAGGTAATAAAAGACCTCATGATAGTCTGGTGAGACCTAAGGGGTCTTGGTCATTAGGATGTAAAAACTACAGGCTGGGCACAGTGGCTCACACCTGTAATCCCAGCACTTTGAGAGGCTGAGGCGGGAAGATCAATTGAGCCCAGGAGTTCAAGACCAACCTGGGAACTATAGTGAGACCCTATCTCTACAAAAAATAAAAAATTAGCTGAACATGGTCGTATGCTGCTATAGTCCCAGCTACTCAGGAGGCTGAGGTAGGAGGATCACTTGAGCTCAGGAGGGCAAGGTTGCTGTGAGCCGTGAGCATGTCCCTATACTCCAGCCCAGTCGACAGAGAAAGACCTTGCCTAAGGGGGAAAAAACCCCCAACTACATACTATATATACTATAATAAATGTCGTCTATTAATCCATTTAATTAGGAATAAGATTTTACCTAAGCACATGCCTCTTAGCTTTTCTCAAATTTTAGAGTATTCTTATTTAGAAGGAGAATGCCAGTGCAGTTTAGCAACATCAATAGTATTACTGAGGACTGGGTGTGGTGGCTGTAATCCCAGCACTTTTGGAGGCCGAGGTGGGTGGATCATCTGAGGTCGGGAGTTTGAGACCAGCCTGGCCAACATGGTGAAACCTCATCTCTACTAAAAATAAAAACATTAGCCAGGCATGGTGCCATACACCTGTAATCCCATTTACTCGGTAGGTTGAGGTGGGAGAATCACTTGAACCTGGGAGGCAGAGGTTACAGTGATCCGAGATCACACCACTGCACTCCAGCCTGGGCAACCGAGTGAGACTCTGTCTCAAAAAAAGAAAAAAATAGTATTACTGAGACTACAGATTAAACAAACTCAATTTCTCCCATTATACGCTCACAACATGATCCTGTAGGATTTTCCCCCACACATTAAGCAAGCAGTCAGTTCTGCAGTGGTGGGCACCACAGGGCTGTCCTCTAGTTCAGTTCAATTCTGACACTGTCTACCTGGAGACAGTGTCACATCCCTCAGGTTGAAGGCTGGCTCACAAGACTGCCCCCAAGTTTTGATGCCAACGGTAGGCCTCAGTTTTACCTGTGCTTCTGACTGACCAGCTATAAATGAGAGTTCCCACAACTCCTTCCTTGGGTTTGATTAATTTGCTAGAGCAGTTCACAGAACTCAGGAAGCACTTACTTACATATACTGGTTTGTTATAAAAGGTATTACAAAGGATATAGATGAAAAGATGCATAGTGTAAGGCAGGTGGAAAGGTGCGTAGAGCTTCCACGCCCTCTCTGGGTGGATTCCCCTCCAGGACCCCCTCCGTGTCCAGCTATCTGGATGCTCCCCAAACCCAGTCTTTTAAATTTTTACGGAGGCTTCATTATGTAGGCCTGATTGATTACATCACTGGCCATTGGTGATCAACTCAACCTTTAGCCCCTCTCCCCTCCCTCTTTCTAGTGACCAGCCATGATCCTGAAGCTGCCTAGAGGTGGCTAGCCATCGGTCAACTCATTAGCATACAAAAAGACACTTATGACAGCAAAAGAGACTTAAGACTAAGTATGTATTTCATAATATTAAAATTACTAAAAGACTTTTTTCCATGGCAAAATTGTGTTATAAGGCACAGAAATTGTTTACCACGCTTGAAATTTGGACCAAAAGCCTTGTGGAAATGGCATAAATAGCAGTTAATGTGACTTGGGGGAGTTTTTCTGATCCATATATATAGTTTAATATGAGAAAATGAAGCAAAAAGTACAGATACATTTAAGTTCACAGTTTAAAGAACAGGTTGAAGGCCAGGTGTGGTAGCTCACGTCTGTAATCCTAACACTTTGGGAGGCAGAGGTGGGAGGATTGCTTGAGATCAGGAGTTCGAGATCAGCCTGGACAACATAGTGAAACCCTGTCTCCAAAAAAATTAAAATAAAGTACAGATTGATTATCTTTTATCCAAAATGCTTGCTACCAAAAGTGTCTTGGATTTTGGATTTTTTCAGATTTTGGAATATTTGCATTATACTTATATTTTTTATATTTATATTTAAATATTTCAGATTTTCAGATTTGGAGTGCTTAACCTGTAGTGAATGAGGCTATTGGCATGGGACATTTGGCTATATTGTAATGTATGTGAAATAATAATTAACTTTTTAAAAGCAAAAAGTGTGACAGGTTTTTATTCCCTTCAGACTATTCACCTTGAGAGACCAGATCATGGTATCAGAGATCCTTTCTTTGTATAAAATTTTCTGGGTTACCTTCAGGATTTTTTTTGTTTTGTTTTTTTGAGACAGAGTCTCACTCTGTGGCCCAGGCTGGAGTGCAGTGACACGATCTTGGCTCACTGCAACCTCCACCTCCCCAGTTCAAGTGATTTTTGTGCCTCAGCCTCCCAAGTAGCTGGGATTACAGGCACCTGCCGCCTATGGCATCATGCTAGGCCATAGAGAACAAAGCAAACATAATCTAGACTCCAGGAAACTCAGATAGCTATATGATATGGTTGTTAAAAACATGGGTTTTGAATTAGATCAGGTTTCAAGTTTTAGCCAAACCAATTAGTTAAGGAACTTTGGACAAATTATTTAAGATCTTCATCTGTAAAATGGGAAATAACACTTATAGAGTTGTTATATTCAATTCTTTCAATGTGATGATACACATAAAGAGCTTATCACAACATATGTTTGTCTGTTTGTTTTTTAGAGACAGAGACTCCCTATGCTGCCCAGGCTGGGGTGCAGTGGCCAGTCACAAGGTTGATCATAGCACATTGTAGCCTGGAGCTCCTGGGATCAAGCAATCCTCCTGCCTCATCCTCTGGAGCAACTGGGACTGCAAGTATACACACTGTGCCTGACGAAATATCACAATATTTGGTACATGGTAAGCCCTCAGTAAATGTTAGCCACTAGTATGATATTCTTTAGAATTAACTTCAATCATCATCTTTTCATTAAATTTTTGGAAGTAGACAAACTTTAAATGGAGTCAAGTTTACTGAGTAAGGTTAGCGATCAAACTGGGAAAATAAAAACAAAATGTACCTGAAGTGATGGGCCCGATTTTCTTGTGAGACTTACAAATTAATTTGAAAGCAGAATCCAAAGAGGAATTCCAAAAATTGAATATATTAATAGATTATATTAGTGTAATCTCTCCTTTATATACTGTATATAAGTTCTGTAGGGGAGGAAAGGGAGTGATACCTTTCTGTCCCATCATAAAGGTCATGGCCAACACTCCGGTAACAAAGACAGGTTAACAAGAGAAAAGCATAGCAAATTTATTCGATCAAAGCTTTGTGTGTCATAGGAACCTTCAGAATGAAGACCCAAAAATGCAGAAAAAATTATCCATTTTTATGTTTAGGATCAATGAAGTATGGACAGCTGTATAGAAATAGGATTGGACAAAATGGGTATGATCTAACGCTAACAGACTGAGTGAGGAAATTCAGCAAGGCCTGCCTCTCCAGATTTCTCTTGACCTCTCTGTGCAGCATTCCTTCCTCCTGGGTATTGGGTAGGACCCCTGTGGAATGAGGGTCTTAATTTCTTTATGGCCAGCTGTTACACAGAAAGCTGGGAGTTTGCGGGAAGTTTCTGTATAATCACAGCTTATGTATACCCATATGCTTGTGAAGGTATATTATCTTTTAATAGAGATATGAAAAACTCAGAATGTTTTTCCTACTGCCGTACCACACAGTACAATACTTCTGACACCAGGCGTGTAAGGGTTGTTGCCCCATACATCAGAACTTCTTCAGTGGACACCAACTGAGTGTCCTCTTACTCAGTTCAATTCTGACACTGTTTGCCTGGAGATAGCATCAGATCCCACAGGTTAAGGACTCAGTCCCACAAGAGTGCCACTAACTTCAGATGCCCATTACAAGTAGTAGATTGCCACCTATACTTCTGACTACTGAGCTATAAATTGGGACTCCCACTGCCCCCTCCTTGGGTTCAATTAATTTGCTGGAGTGGCTCACAGAACTTACATTTTCCCATTTATTATAAAGGATATTACAAAATATACAAACAGCCAGAGAAAGAGTTACATAGGGCAAGGTATGTGGAAAGGGGTATGAAGTTTCATGCTCTTGCCAGCGTGCCTTCCTCCAGACACCTCCACATGTTCAGCTATCTGGAAGTTCTCTGGACCCTGTCCTTTTGGGGTTTTATGGAGGCTTACTTATGTAGGCATGATTGCTCATATCATTGGCTACTGGTTTTCAAATTTTAGCTGCTCTCCCCTCCTTAAAGATTGTGGGGTTGGGCTCAAAGTCCCAACCTTCTAAACATGCCTTAGTCTTTCTGGTGACTGGCCCCCATCCCAAAGCTATCCAGGTGTCACCAGTCATGTTATCAGTATACGAAAGACACTCTTATCACTGTGGAGATCCCAAAGGTTTTAAGAGCTATGTGATAGGAAACAGGAGGAGCATCAAATATACAGGTTAAAAGAGAAATTATCAACAAATTAAATTTAACAGTTTAATTGAACAAAGAATAGTTCACAAATTGGGCAGCCCTCAGAACCAGAAGAAATTCAGAGAGGTCTGTTCTGCAATGTAGGCAGGCAGCATTTATGGATAGAAAAGGGAAGTGAGGTACAGAAACAGCTTGATTGGTTACAGCTCTGTGTTTACCTTATTTGAACATGGTACAATCACTTGACTGCCTGTGATTGACTGAAGCTCAGCTGCTGTGATTAGCTGAGAGTCAGCTATTTGTTACAAAAACATACTAAGTTAGGCTTTCAGTTAGTTTACCTTTTAAGTTATGTTGCAGTTCATTATGTAGAGACTTAAAGTACAGAGGCACTTGCAGGCAAAATTTAGTTTAATTTAACATACAGTCATGTGTCCCTTAATGACAGAATTTGCTCTGTAAAATGCGTTGTTAGACAATTTCATCATTGTGCAAACATCATAGAATGTACTTACACAAACCAAGATGGTATAGGGATAGCCTCTTGCTGCTAGGCTACAGACCCGTACCGCATGTTACTGTACTGAATACTTCAGGCAGTTGTAGCACAATGGTAAATATTTGTGCATCTAAACATAGAAAAGGGACTGGGTGGGTGGCTCACACTTGTAATCTCAGCACTTTGGGAGGCCAAGACACGTGGATCACAAGGTCAGGAGTTCGAGACCAGCCTGGCTAATATGGTGAAACCCTGTCTCTACTAAAAATACCAAAATTAGCCAGGTGTAGTGGCATGCGCCTGTAGTCCCAGCTACTCAGGAGGCTGAGGTGGGAGAATCGCTTGAACCCGGGAGGCAGAGGTTTCAGTGAGCCGAGATCATGCCACTGCATACCAGCCTGGGTGACAGAGGGAGACTCCCTCTCAGAAAAAAAAAAAAAAAAGAAAAGGTACAATAAAAATATGGTATAAAATGTAAAAAAGTATACCTGTATAGAGCCCTTACCACATGATTGGAGCTTACAGGACTGGAAGTTTCTTTCCCAGTTAGTTGGTGAGTGAATGTGAAGATGCAGGACATTACTGTACACTATTGTAGACTTTATTATAAACACTGTACACTTAGGCTACACTAAATTTATTAAACGTTTTTTCTCTCTTCAATAGTAAATTAGCCTTAGCTTGCTGTAATGTTTTTACTTTATAAACTTTAAACTTTTTAAAAACGTTTTGACTCTTTTGTAATAAAACTTAGCTTAAAACATAAACACATTGTACGGTTGTACAAAATTAATTTCTTTATAACCTTATTCCATAAGCTTTTTTCTATTTTAAAAACTCTTAGTTTTTAAATGGTTTTTTAAAAACTGAGACACAAACACACACATTAGCCTAGGCCTGTAAGGGTCAGGATAATCAGTGTGACTGCCTTTCATATCTTGTTCCACTGATCTTCAGGGTCTTCAGGGGCAATAACATGCATGGAGCTATCATCTCTTATGATAACAATATTATGTTCTGGAATACCTCCTGAAGGACCTACCTGCCTGAGTCTGTTTTATAGTTAACTTTTTTTTTTTTTAAATAAATAGAATGAGTACACTCTAACAATAAAAAGTATGGTGTAGTAAATACATAAGCCAGTAATACGGACATTTATTACCAAGTACTATGTACTCTACATAATTGTATGTGCCAGACTTGTGTACACCTTGTAGCATAGTAGGTTTGTTTATATCAGCATCGCTACAAACATGTGAGTAATGTGTAGCACTATGACATTATGACATCTATGATATTACTAAGTTATAGGAATTTTTCAGCTTTATTATAATCTTATGGGACTACTGTCATGTATGTGGTCCATTGTTGACCAAAACATTGTTATGTGATGCATGATATCATATGTGTGATATTTTACAATATCACGTATATGAAGATGTTTACACATCATTCCACTATCCCTTTCTAACACCAATTTATATAGCATTAACACTTGAGCTACTCAATTCTTGGATTAAAAACTACTTTAAGCTAATATCTTATTTCATTAAATTTTTTTCTAAAAAATAATTTCCATTTTCACATTTTCAGCAGTGACTATAGGGGAAATTAAGGTACTAAGCAAAGATAGCATCATTATTAATATAGCCTTGCTCAAGATCTATACATCTTATAAGATTTTTTTTGTCCAAAAGTTTGTCAAGTTTATAATTTTTGTACTGTTTTTAGACTAAACTTACTTAATAAGAACAACTGTGTATCATGAAAATCTTTTTTACATACACTAACCTTGCAAATTTAGGACGATTGATATTGAGGACTAGTATTGCTCATGCAGGCATCTTTTTGTTGAGATACTAAATAGTACATTTTACATTTTATGTTCTTTATGACTAATTCATTCAATAAATGTTAATTATTTACCATTTGCTAGGCTGTGTTCTACAGCGTACAGCACACTGTAGGCACAGCACACTGTATGCCTAGAACAGAAGAGGATGTCATTTTTTTTTTTTTTTTTTTTTTTGTGAGTCGGAGTCTCGCTCTGTTGCCCAGGCTGGAGTGCAGTGGCACGATCTCAGCTCACTGCAAGCTCCGCCTTCCGGGTTCATGCCATTCTCCTGCCTCAGCCTCCTAAGTAGCTGGGACTACAGGCGCCTGCCACCATGCCTGGCTAATGTTTTGTATTTTTAGTAGAGACGGGGTTTCACCATGTTAGCCAGGATGGTCCCGATCTTCTGACCTCGTGATCTGCCCGCCTCGGCCTCTCAAAGTGCTGGGATTATAGGCATGAGCCACCACACCCGGATGAGGATGTCATTTTTAAGGACTAATCAAGTCATAGTGCTAAACCATTCTGAGCCTTAATGGTCGTGAACTTTACCTTTCTTTCATATATATGTGAAAACATTTAAAGGAATTTGACCAAGGTCTCTTTCATTAACAAATGCTTTAGTTCCTTCTGGAAGACTTATACTTCAATAAAATTGATTTTGTAGATAAGAATAGTAGACACTGAAATTTGAAGTGATCAGATGTTTTTCATATAGCATAAGACAAATATGAATGAATTACAGAAACAATATTTAACAAAAAGGCAGATTTAAAAGATATTTTATGGTTTCATTTCTCTAAAGTTCAAAAATAGTTCAAAAATCTCTGGTGTTGGAAGTCAGGATAGTGATTACCCATGTGTGGGAGTTAGTGACTGGAAGGGGGCATGAGAGGACTTCTGGGATTCTGGAAATATTCTGTTTCTTTACCTGGATGTCGATTACATAGCTTGTGTTCACTGTATAGAAATTCATGAAGCTATATACACTTATGATTTATGTACTTTATGTATGATACATTCCAATAAAAAATATGCATACAGAGAAAGAGCACATGCATGAAAGAGTACACTGTTGAAAGTATGGTTTTTAAACCGGGTGATTTCTAGTTATAAGGTGTTAGATGTATTCATGACTTATACCATGGAGCTGCTGGGAATTCAGAGATTATTCCTCCACTTGTTGATGTTACATTCTGGGCAAGCAAAAGATATACAGTAGGTATATTCAGTGTAATAAACAGCGAGGATTCATTCTATCTGAAGAAAGTAGATTTCTGGAAAGTCTTCACAAATAAAGTAACATTTTAATTGGTTGAGAGAAAGAAGAGGATGTTTAATTCCCTATAAAGAATTCCCTTTAAGGAAAGGGAATTTCATAAGCAAAAACTCATGATGTGTTCAGGTAATGACAAAAAGATGACTAGAGCAATGGCATGTGATGGGGAGGCCAGAAAGTTGGGGTCAGACTGTGATGAGTCCTGTTTGTGGTGCATGGTGCCAAAATATTTAGACTCATAGGCACTGGGAACCATTACATTTCTTTTGTTTTTATTATATAAGTGGATCAAAGGTAGAGGATGGATTGAGGGTAAAGCAAAGGAGAATTGGAAGGAAGCTGGTTCAGAGAGTATCTAATAGTCAAAGCAAGAGAGGATAAAAGTTGGATCTAGGGCAGTAGCTGCAAAGATGGATAGAGACGAATTTCAAACTATTTTAGAGATAGAATCAATATTGGTGGATGATGGAGAGGGATGACTGGAAGATAACTCTATTCGTTCATTTATTCAGCAAATATATATTGAGTTCCTGCTAGGTACCAGGCACTATACTAGACTGGGGAGACACTGTAAACAAAACACACAAGCTCTCGTGGAGCATACAGTTCAGAATGGAGACAAATGTTAAGCAAAATGACATCACTCTGGCTATCTGACTGCAATGTAATGATGGAAGAGTAAGGCAAGAGAGCTTGCAGCCAAATCAGTTAGAAGCTGTTATAGTAGTTTGATGAGGGCTTGGATTAGAGTGCGTGAGAGTGAAAATGGAAAGAAGCAGACTTAATTTGAGAGGTATTTGGGAGTAAGAATTAACAAGATTTAGCGATTGGCTGAGTATGGGACAAGGGAAGAGGGAGGTGTCAAGAATGACTCCCAGGTTTTTGGCTTATTCCAGCGAGCAGTGTTCACTGTTTAGGGAACACTGGAAGAGGAACAGGAGGGTGAGAGGAGGAATAGGGTAAATAATAAATTCAAGCTGAACTGAGTTTAGGATGCCAATGAGATATCACGTAAGCAATTGGAAATAGGAGTCTGGAGCTCAGAGAAAGATTGGATTGAGGATATAAATATCGGCTGGGTGTGGTGGCTCATGCCCATATGTAATCCCAGCAATTTGGGAGGCTGAGGCAGGCAGATCAGCTGAGGTCAGGAGTTCGAGATCAGCTTGGCCAACATGGCGAAACCCTGTCTCTACTAAAAGTACAAAAATTAGCTGGTCATGGTGGCAGGCACCAGGAATTCCAGCTACTCAGGAGGTCAAGGCAGAAGAATAGCTTGGACCCGGGAGGCAGAGGTTGCAGTGAGCCAAGATCACATCATTGCACTCCAGCCTGGGCGACAAGAGCAAGATTCCGTCTCAACAAAATAAAAAATAAAAAATAAAAATAGATAAATAAGAGTAAACACATGGCATTGGGAACCATGAGTGTGCATTAATTTGTCCAAGATAAGATTAGAGAGAAACTAGAAGGGACCATTGAGGAGTTCTGATGTTTAAATTACACTGCAAGGAGGAACAAAAGCCAGCAAAGGAGTCCATGGAGTGGCCAGGGAGTCACGAGGATACCAGGAGAGTGAGGTGTCCCAGAAACCAAAGGAAGAAACTTTGAGGAAGGAGAGAGTGCTTATCAGTATTAAATACTGCTGGTTGCCAAATATTCCAGCTTCCTGCATTCTAGGGTCCCCTTGTGTGGGTAAAAGGGGCCTTGGGACTAGTTTGGTTCAATAAGCAACAGGAATGACAACACTTCCAGCTGGAGCATGTGTCAATTCTAGACCCTCTGGAGATCTCTTTTCTCTCTGGCAAGGTCATCAGTGATGCTTGATATAGTGTCTGCTCCATCAGCTTGGAGTAGTATGGGTCCTAGTATCTACAGCCTCTGAGTTTATAACTTTATAGACCTGAAGTTTCTAGAAATAATAGTTTTGATAGCTCTTAAAAATTAATCTTGTTGAATATACTGAAAACTCTTACAGGTTTTGATGAACACCTGGCTTTATTTTTGCAATGAAGAAAGGTTCTCAACAAAAAATATTCTGCAAAGCAAAGATGCCATCGTCATCTCACTCTCCTATCCCATCATCTATGTCCAATCTGAGATCTAGGTCACTTTCACCTTTGATTGGATCAGAGACTCTACCTTTTCATTCTGGAGGACAGTGGTGTGAGCAAGTTGAGATTGCAGATGAAAACAATATGCTTTTGGACTACCAAGACCATAAAGGTATCACTTTTTAATCTAAGAATTGGTCTGACCACATACTTTAAGTAGAGATGGAAAATTTTCGGCTTGCATTTTTGGTCCAACTGTAACATTCTGGTACTAATTTGATCTGTTGTTTCTATTAACAGAAACTGTGTAAGGAGAGTGGGAGGATTGAGGTTTCTGGGTGAGGGTAAAGATGTCAGTGGATTCAAAGAGGGAGTTTCCAGAAAGAGGAAGCTTTGTTTCTTGTGGTAGGAGAGTGTCTTAAAACTCATACCAAAACTTGCCATCCTCTTTGGTTAAGGGAGGGAAGATCTTTTCACTTCAGAGTGGAGTGCCTTAATTCAGTAAAAAAATGTTATCCATACTTGGCCTATGCCAGTCTTCTCATTAGCAAACTGCTTATCTGTGAATGGACTGATTTCCACATATGGGGCATGCATGTATGTTCCACCAGTGTTTTGTTTTTTTCTTAAAAGCATTCTGTTAGTCTAGGAATCTGTTCTCAAAAGTGCATTGATGGGGGTATAGCTTAGTGGTAGAGCATTTGACTTCAAAAGTAAGTTATTCTTTGGTAAGTCGTGAAATAATAGCCATTAAACTCTAATCATGTTTTATTAGTAAGCATTAACAACATTGGGTTTATGCTATATCTTTACTGCTAGTTGGCATATTGTTATTTCTAATACGATTGATATTTTAGAATATTATCAAATTTAGAATATTAATCAAATATTAATTTTCTTTCCCAGAACAAGCCAAGTTAAATTTAAAAATCATTTTATTTTGAACCAAAATAAATTTAATACTAACTTATAAATAATCTTAGGGAATCTTTGACTCACAGCCTGGATCTCAACACAGGATTAATTTTTTCTGACTCATAAGGCGAGAACCAAGAGATGATTTTGTTTTTAGGGCTACTTTTGTAAAATGTAATATGGCATTAACAGTCTTTGACAACAATATCCAGGAACGTTATAAGACCAGATTTGCCATCCCTCAAGTGACTACTCTAGCTCTGTACAATATGTTGTGATTTTCTCTATTTAAGAGAGCAACAAATTTAGAGTTTCTCACCATAAAAAAAAAGGAAAAGATATTTAAGAATTTCAGTGTTTCTGAACTTTAGATTGGAATTTTCTAAAAAACAAACAACTGTTACCAGTTTATTTTTAAAAACTAACATGAAAATATTGCTAAAAAAACCTTCATATAGTTAAAAGTGCAAGTTTTATATTCCTCTGACTGGGTTCAAGTTCTGGATTTGTGCCTTAATTAGCTGTAGGATCTTGAGCAAATGATGTTTTTTAAATAAGTGATGATATTAGTAATTTCTATCTCAAAGGTTTGTTGCATAAATTAAATTTTAAAAATGTAAACCATTTAGCCCAAAGTTTGGCACACAGCAAATATTTATAGTGTGTATAACCATTATCATCCTCATTATAGTTATGAAATGCTATGAAGTAAAACATTATTAAAACATTATGATTAGAAATAGCCAGCTTTTCTTGGTATATGCATGGCTTAATTTTTGTTTTTGTTATATAACATCAAAACGATTTGTTCTTTCTGATATTCATGTCTTTCCTCTACTGCTGATGATCTGTTTCTGTAATTTCAGGAGCTGATTCACATGCAGGAGTTCGATATATTACAGAGGCCCTCATTAAAAAACTTACTAAACAGGACAATTTGGCCTTGATAAAGTCTCTGAACCTTTCTCTTTCTAAAGATGGTGGCAAGAAATTTAAGGTAGGACCAATAATTTCTGAGCATAGATACTGTTTTTAACTTTTCTGTGCTTTAAAACTGCGAAAAAAAAATTATCCTAATGTTGCCTAATTTGTGGCAGACCTTTTATTGTTTCCAGTGAATATTCTAAATCAGAAGTATATGACATCTCCAAATTAATAGGTTTCTATTACTCAATATTCTCTACAATATTGACTCTGTAGAGAAGGGGTTGGCAAAGTACAGCTTACAGGCTAGATCAGGCCTGCTATTTTTGTAAGTAAAGTTTTGCTGGAACACAGTCACACTTACTTGTTTACATATTGTCTATGGTTGTTTTTGCACTACAGTAGCAGAGCTTAGTAGTTGCCACAGACTATATGGCCTACAAAGCCAAAAACATTTACTATTTGGCCTTTGTATTAGTTCGTTTTCATGCTGCTGATAAAGACATACCCAAGACTGGGCAATTTACAAAAGAAAGCGGTTTAATTGGACTTACAGTTCCACGTGGCTGGGGAAGCCTCACAAACATGGTGGAAGACAAAAAGGAGCAAGTCACATCTTACATAGATGGCAGAAGGCAAAAAGAGAGCTTGTGAAGGAAAACTCCCCCTTATAATAACCATCAGATCTCATCAGACTTACTCTCACAAGAACAGCACGGGACCTGCCCCTATGATTCAATTACCTCCCACTGGGTCCCTCCCACAACACATGGGAATTCAAGATGAGATTTGGGTGGGGACACAGCCAAACCATATCAGCCTTTTACAGAAAATGTTTGCTAATTTCTGCTCTAGAGTGTTTACAGCTTTATTCATAAACTATACAACATGAACACATTATAATAGACAACTTAATTCCTTTAATTGGAAGAAAAAAACCTTAGATTTCTACCACATATTATTCACAAAAAGTAATTCCAGAAGGGTGAAGAACTAAATGAAAACAAAGCAAAACAAAAACCAACTAGCAGAAATGCTCTAAAAGTATTAGAGAGAGTATATGAGAATATTTTAAAAATCTTAGAGTGGTGAAGTTCCCCCTAAGCAAATACTAACCCTAGTACCACAAAGGAAAAGTATTGACAGATTTAACATGCATAAAGACTTAAAAGTTGTATTTAATGAAAGATGTATTTTAAAAAGTTAAAATAAAAGCAGCAGCTGGGCACAGTGGCTCACGCCTGTAATCCCGGCACTTTTGGAGGCTGAGGTGGGCAGATCACCTGAGGTCAGGAGTTTGAGACCAGCCTGGGCAACGTGGTGAAACCCCATCTCTACTAAAAATACCAAAAATTAGCCAGGCGTAGTGGCAGGTGCCTGTAATCCCAGCTACCCAGAAGGCTGAGACAGGAGAATCACTTGAACCCGGGAGGTGGAGGTTGCAGTGAGCTAAGATCGCACCATTATACTCCAGCCTGGGCAACCTAGACGTTCATACAGCTGGCTTCTTGTTATTAAGGTCTCAACTTAGTGAGGTCTTCTCTTTTTTTTGAGACAGGGTCTCATTCTGTCCTCCAGGCCGATGCCTTCTGTTACCACCCAATCACAATTAGCCACCCTGTCCTCAGTTGCACTCTCATTCTTATAGTCAACAAGTATTTAGCACCAGGCAGTAATGCTAGAGTAGTGAACAAAACTGGCAAAATCTGCCATGTTGGTGCCTTGCACTCTGTCACAAGATGTCTTTATTTCCTTGTTAGCACTGTTTATTTTCTGAAGACCTTGTTTGCATATATATATACATACACACATATTTTATAGAATTTATAGCAAACATTTATATATGCTTAAATAGCTACATATTATATAGATTTTATAGCAAACAAGATCTTCAGAAAATAAACTACAACCATAGCACTACCTTCTGGAAGAAAAGAGGGGAATGAGAGGGAGAGGTATAGCAAAACTGAGGTAGAGGGAACGATAGTGAGGGAAATCTTGTTGGATAGTCTTGAGCTTCTTAGTATGTAGACAATGTCGTTGTCTACTGAAGGGCAAGGAGAGTTTGGTAGCTTGAGTAGAGTTATTACTCCTAGTCAAGGAGAGCTGCATCAAGGGATTGTCCAGGAGAACAGTAAGGGTATATTATTTTCTGATGACTGATCAAACAGTCCCTGATGCACATATGTAAATATTATACTGTATGTCAAGGCATCTGTTGTGTAAAGTATTTATTCATTTGTTTCCAATTAGTATATCGAGAATTTGGAAAAATGTATTAAACTTGAAGTACTGAATCTCAGCTATAATCTAATAGGGAAGATTGAAAAGTTGGACAAGCTGTTAAAATTACGTGAACTCAACTTATCCTATAACAAAATCAGGTGAGTTATATAACAAAATCTTTAGGTAGCATTGTAGGTAGCTTTGTTAGAGAGGTAGATTAATGTTATCCACATTACTGAAAGAATCCTTTGACACAGAAACAGAAGATTTTTTATCTTTATTCATTGATCAAATGAATGTCTATCTCTTCACATATGGTAGGTAACTGTCTTTATGTTTTGGCATTACTGAAGTACAGAATAACATCTAGCATTATCAAAGAGATATATTTTTGAGCACCAAATTATATCTTAATTTAGTTTATGACAGGGAGTTTTCTCAGATATTGTCTGTGATTTTATTACCTTATTGCGTTAAGAATGTTGACATGAAGCAGAATGTTTTAACCTTGCCGTTTTGACCCCCAAGATGTTCTAATCTGTTTTGATTCTGATGTTCTTTGCTCATTGCTACAAGAAATAGGCTCTCAATTGTTTCCAATTCATAATAAATATTACTGTGAGAAATAAATATACTAAAACTGACAGTGGCTAAAACTGCATATAGAAAACTTGTTATAGACAAAATGATACAATAATCAAATCTTGAAATTATTAATATCTGTATGCTTTCCCCCAAGTTAGACTTGGTAAATAGAATGGCCAAGAAAATGAATAGCAATGGCAGAAGTTCTGATATGACAAAACTGAAGTGAAAAAAAATGATTAATGAACCAAACCCTTATTATAAAAGTTGTATAAAAAGTTGATTCTGATGAAAATATTTTCAGCAAAATAAAAGTGAAAGTAGAGAAGCTTAGAAATATTTACCTAGTGTAGATAGAAGCTCTGAAGTATTTGTGCAGTATAGAAAATTGACCAAGGAATTAAATTGACAAATAAACTAGAAGTGACTTGGGAAAAAGCTTCATCAGTCAGAATTCATCAATATGTGTGATAAATGCTTTATTTAAAAGTTCTGATTAAATTACTTATATTCATAAGTACAGTATCATCTATGGGCTCCCATATCCTGCTGGCATAGCTAATCTTTTTATGATGACTTAAGGCAATAATTAAGAACATCTTTTGGACAGGAATGTAGCAGATAGCACAGGGTGCTATTGAGTTTCCCAGCTCTCTGCTGGCTGTTTGCTAGTATTGTTCGCAGTAGTTGGTAAGATTGCCATGGACAAATTTTTCTTTTCTATGTTATGGAGTTGCAAAGTCTAATAATAAGATGGATAGGATTCCTGGCATAGTAATAAAAGGTTGGCAGTTTAGCTGTTCTGGTAAATTTGGCTTTAGCCACTTTTCTTTGTTCTCATTTATGAAAAGAGTTGATAAATTATCATTATGAAAAATAATCTCACATGGAGCTAAGGCTGTTTATTCTAAAAATACAATGAGAGACTCTATAATTATACTTACTAAATTTTATTTTATCCTTTGCTTTCCAGCAAAATTGAAGGCATAGAAAATATGTGTAATCTGCAAAAGCTTAACCTTGCAGGAAATGAAATTGAGCATATTCCAGTATGGTTAGGGAAGAAGTTAAAATCTTTGCGAGTCCTCAATTTGAAAGGCAACAAGATATCATCGGTAAGTTATTCAAAATAGCAGGAATGTGTAGACTTGTTGAAAAATAAAAGTTTTTTAAAAATGGGATTTCTTCTTTTAAAGTTTTAGTCATTTGTCTAAACACTAGATTCAGACATAGCCCATGATTTTCTAGATTCATTAAATACAAGCAGTCCTCATTTTGCATGGGTTCCATAGTAACCAAGAGTTGATCTCTTAGCATTTTTACATTTATCATTTCATGTGAGCCTCATAACACTCTTGTTAAGAAAGCGGTACAGGGATTATTTTTCTATTGCTATGAGTTAGGTAGTAACAAGTAGGTCTAGGACAGGTTAAGTCCCTTATCCAGAGTCACATTTTGTGCCAGAATCCAGATCACTGAATGCCTGGAAGAAAGTTCTGGGTTTTTTTTTTTTTTTTTTTGACAGTATTAACTTTTAATTTCAAATTTACCAGTTTATTTTGATTATGATGTTAGGTGTTACAAGAGGTTGATCACTAGCTTTTCAATATAGAGCAACTTTGTTATCATGATTTACATATTTAGATAATGTTGTATATTTTTCTCTGGAGTATAGTTTATGATTTTCTTATGGTATTTATTCACAGCTAGGTATTTAATAAGCATTTGCTTAGTAAAAATGTTAATTTATTTAAATTTGTATTAAAATTGGGAAAACTGTGCTATAATTTAAAGAACATCAGTTGTAGAATAGAAAATGAAAAATGTGACTTCAAAGATGAGTCTCTATAGAATTGCCTTCCATGACCTTGGAGAATTCTTTAATCCCTCTAAAACTCACTGTTTGGGGAAAATAATCCCTATACTGCCTCCTTTACAGGGGTATTATGGGGGCTCGGATGAAATGATAGATGTGAAAAATGCTTTAAAAAAAACTTTAAAACACTAAATAAGTCTAAAGCTATATTCTTTAAGCCTTCACCAGTGGAGGCCAATAAGAAGAAGCAATATTCATTTAATGCCGTGTTGTTAACAATACCTATGCTTTCTGATTTTATCCTGTGACAGTCCAGGAGCGTCAGAGCCCAAGCCCAAACCCACGTTGTACAGCATCACCTTGGAGCTGTTGACGCTATGGGATGATGGGAAGAGGTAGCCATAGATCTAAAATTTGCCATAAATATTCCTGAAGTAGTTGATCCTTAGATAGTGTCAACTTAGTGTCAGCTATGCAATAGGAAAATCAATAAATATTTATTTCTAATTTTGTATGCTGTCCTCACCCCGTTGATATTTGACATTGGCATTATGAAGAGTGCTGCACATTCACTTGGGAGAGAAGATTTATTTGTACTAGCTATTTGGAGCACTGTTTCTCAACATTTTTAGGTTGAGAATAAACTATCTGAATAAACTATCAATTATAGCACAGTTATCTGAAGATTTGCCAAAATATTTTTTATAACCATTCATTTTTTTGATTTGTTGAATCAGTATAATGAAAAGACAAAGTTGAGAGTTACACAAACTTGAATTCAAATCCTGTTTCATTCACTTACAGGCTTTGAACTCTGGGCAAGTCACCTAACTTCTTTGATCCTGAGTTTCTTCATCTGTAAAATTAAGATGATACTTACATGATAGGTTGTTGTGAGGAGTCATAAATGAAACAGTGTATGGAAAAATGCCTAATACTGCCCAAATATACCATAAATACTCATATACTCCCTTTCCATACTGGAAATACCCAAAAGTATTACCACTACTTTTGGGTAATTGGTTTCATGAGTAGATTCCTTGCCATGTTAAATTTAGTTGATTTGTAACTTCCTTTAGGTATGCTATGATTTTTAAATTACATTATACCAATACTAATGTTATATCATTTCAGCTCCAAGATATAAGCAAGTTGAAACCGCTTCAAGATTTGATTTCTCTGATCCTAGTTGAAAATCCAGTTGTGACCCTTCCTCATTACCTCCAGTTTACCATTTTCCACCTCCGTTCACTGGAAAGTTTGGAAGGTCAGCCAGTAACCACTCAGGATAGACAGGAGGCTTTTGAGAGATTCAGTTTAGGTAAGATTAAACTTAAAAAAATAATAAATTTCGGTGAGGGAGGAATTTAGTTTCAGAAGTTATCTAGAAATATGTATTATGAACTTTATAATGCTATTAAAATGTACACAGGAAATGGCAGCATAAATCGATTCAACAAATATTTACTGAATGTATACTGTGAACCAGGCATTGTATTTGGCACTAAGAATACAATGGGGAGCAAGACATATGGTGCTGACATCCATGCAGCTTATGTTTTGGCAGAGAAGACAGACAAAAAGCAAATAAATCACATAAAGTAACAGAGGGGAGCCCTCTTTGTGGCATAGAGGAATGGCTTTCTGAGGGAGTGACATTTAACCTGAAAGCAAAGAGAAGAGAGGGTTAGCCGCGTGAAGAATGGCATTAAGGGGAGGGAGCAGCTTGTTCTTTAGTTCAAAAGACCCTGTGAGTTTAAGGAAGTGAAAGAAAATCAGATAGACTGGAGGACAGCTCAATAAAAAGTGTGTAGATATAGGTAGGTGTGAGGCGGCACAGGGCCTTGGAATTTGTATTTTATTTCAGCTGCAGTGGAAAGCCATTGACAATTTTTTTTTTTGAGACACAGTTTCATTCTTGTTGCCCAGGCTGGAGTGCAATGGTGCAATCTCAGCTCACTGCAACCTCCACCTCCCAAGTTCAAACGTTTCTCCTGCCTCAGCCTCCCAAGTAGCTGGGATTACAGGCACACACCACCACGCCAGGCTAATTTTTAATTTTTAGTAGAGATGGGGTTTCTCTGGTTTCTCTGACAGGGTCAGGCTGGTCTCGAACTCCCAACCTCAGGTGATCCACCCACTTCGGCCTGCCAAAGTGCTGGGATTACAGGCATAAGCCACCGTGCCCAGCTGTCACTGACAATTTTTAAGCAGGGATAGGACATCATTTTTGATACATAGTAGAATGATTTGGAGAAGGGAAAATGGAGATGAAGGGACCTATTAGGAGGCTAGTGTAGTAATCTAGGCTGGAGTCTATGCCATACCATCTGAATGCAGTCACAAGATCTTGAAAGCTAAGCAGAGTCAGCCCTGGTTAACACTTGGATAGGAGTGATTCAGGTTAGAAACGTTGATGGCCTGTACTTAACATGTTGGATGTGGAAATGAAAGATAGATGGATCAGTTTTGAAGGTAGAAGTAGCAGCGTTTTCTAATGGATTGGATAATCCCCAGGCTTTTGGTTCAAGTAAGTAGCTAGATGGAGATATCATTTATAAAAATGGAGAATTCAGAGGTTTGTTTAGGACATATTCAATTTGAAATGTCTGTGAGACAGCTAAGTGGAGGTGTCAAATAAAGAGTCAGAAATGTGAGTCTGGAGTTTAAAGAGATCTGGACTAGCCATACAAATTTTATGCTGAGTCACATCAGCATAAAAATGACGTTAAATTCCATGGAAATCAGCTTACTCAGGCAGTGGCTGGGAGAAAGAAGAAAAGTAGTTGCTAAGGAAGCTGAGAAAGAGAGGCCAGCAAGGTAGAAGAAAACCAGGAAATAGTGGGAAATAGCCCAGAGAAGCTTTCAAGAGAGGAAGTGGTCAACTCTGTTGAATGTTGCTGAGATATTAAGTGAGATAAGCAGAGAAGTGCTTTAGATTGGCAACAGATGATAATGATCTTGACAGGAGTAGTTAAGAAATGGTGGGAACAGAGATTCTGCTCCTCTGGGTTGGAATCCGGGTGCTGCCAAGATGCCGGCTTACCACTCTTCTCTCATGGATCCTGACACCAAACTCATCGGAAACATGGCACTGTTACCTATCAGAAGTCAATTCAAAGGACCTGCACCCAGAGAGACAAAAGATACAGATATTGTGGATGAAGCCATCTATTACTTCAAGGCCAATGTCTTCTTCAAAAACTATGAAATTAAGAATGAAGCTGATAGGACCTTGGTATATATAACTCTCTATATTTCTGAATGTCTGAAGAAACTCCAAAAGTGCAATTCCAAAAGCCAAGGTGAGAAATAAATGTATACATTGGGAATCACTAATTTTCCCATTCCTGGAGAGCCTGGTTTTCCACTTAACGCAATTTATGCCAAACCTGCAAACAAACAGGAAGATGAAGTGATGAGAGCCTATTTACAACAGCTAAGGCAAGAGACTGGACTGAGACTTTGTGAGAAAGTTTTTGACCCTCGGAATGATAAACCTAGCAAGTGGTGGATTTGCTTTGTGAAGAGACAGTTCATGAACAAGAGTCTTTCAGGACCTGGACAGTGAAGGGAACCCGGGCAGCCACCGTCTCCAGAGCCCTGGGCAGCATTTTCCAGTGAGATGTACACAATCTTTTGCCTTTATTTCGTAAAGTTTTATACAGAAGAGAGAAGAGCATGTCTTTACTTGAAAAACTCTTGATCAGTAATTTGGGTGGGAGACAAGAAAGTGGGTTATCAAGGGTGATTTGAAGTTTTCTGCAGCATTAAGCTGGCGCTTAATAAGAATAAGTCATAATAAAGAAATTTCTAACATTCCATGTTAAAAAAAAAAAAAAAGAAATGGTGGGAACAGATGCTAGATTATAATGGATTGGAGAATGAATAGGAGGGAGACATTTGGCTGGAGATTTGAAATTTTCTCCCACAATGTCTCTTCTAGTACTTAATAAATAATTTTTTTAAAAGATCAAAAATAAAAAATAAAAAATTCACCAGTGGCTTCCAGACCAGGAAATGGGCAGAAACAACAAATGCAGTAAACCTCAAAGCCAGAAAACAAAAAACCAAATGAACAGAATATTCAAAAGCGGAGTGGAGGCCAGGTGTACCGATTTACACCTGTAATCCCAGCACTTTGGAAAGCCAAGGCAGGTGGATCACTTGAGGTCAGGAGTTCGAGACCAGCCTGGCTAACATAGCAAAACCCCGTCTCTATTAAAAATACAAAAATTAGCTGGATGTGGTGACGGGCACCTGTAATCTCAGCTACTTGGGAGGCTGAGAGAGGAGAATCACTTGAGCCTGGCAGACAGAGGCTGCTGTGAGCTGATGTCGTGCCACTGCACTTCAGCCTGGACGACAGAGCGAGACTCTGTCTAAAAAAAAAAAAAAAAAGCTGAAAGCAGAGTGGAGAAACAAGACATGGCTCAATTCTTTTGGTTCTTGAGAAGACAAAAGAATGAGATTAGAGAAAAAAAGGAAAAAATCATCCCTTTGGTAGGAGTGACACTTTCTCCTTCAGAAAGGAGCGAAGATATGTGCAGGTGTGGGTAGTTTTGTTGCTGTGGTGGTGGGAAAATAGGGAGTTCTTATTGATGGGGTCATTTTCTTAATTAAATGTGAGATCATCAGGTGAGAGAGAAAATAGAAGAAGGTGCATGGGAAGTTTGAGAAGAAAGAGGAAGGTATGAGCTGGGCGCGGTGGCTGACGCCTGTAATCCCAGCAATTTGGGAGGCCAAGGCGGGTGGATCACGAGGTCAGGAGATCGAGACCATCCTGGCTAACATGGTGAAACCCCATCTCTACTAAAAGTACAAAAAATTAGCCGAGCGTGTGGCAGGCGCCTGTAGTCCCAGCTACTCAGGAGGCTGAGGCAGGAGAATGGCGTGAACCCAGGAGGCAGAGCTTGTAGTGAGCAGAGTTCATGCCACTGCACTCCAGCCTGGGCAACAGAGCAAGACTCTGTCTCAAAAAAAAAAAAAAAAAAGAGGAAGGTATGAAATAGCCAATTTAGAGTGTTGGGAAATGAGCCTGTATGTTCATTTGAAATTAGTGTTAGTCTGTTTTGATCTGCAAACCTGGCAATTTCATATGATTTGATCCAATACTGGACAAATGTGGCAAGTTTTTATTAGTTTGGAATCTCCCTAACTCAACATTTGTTATTCTGAAGTTTATGTTTTGGAATCATTAAAAATATTAATAATGCAAAGGAAAGTCATCTAGATAACTTTTGGGGGAAATGGTTAGACTACTTATGGTTTCTTCATGCCTTCAGATATTAATTAGGAGACTTTAATGTGCTAGGCTCTTAGGATCTAGTCTAGGTGAGCCAGATAGATGTAATTTCTGCTTTTGTGACACTTTAGTGGGGGAAGGCAGACAGCTAAGCTATTTGATCACATTTTACAACTCCCTGTGTGACAAGGGCCAAGCAGAATTTCAGGGTAGCGTGGGAGCATACTTCAGAATCATCTAACCTGGCGACAGGATAGGGCCTGGGCAGGCTTCTCAATATATTTTTTTTAAAACTTAAGACCTGGAGGATGCAAAATAGCTCAGTAGGAGGTAGAGGAAGACAGTTCTAGGGAAAGTGTGTGAATAAAAGCCTATAGGTGAGAAGAGGCATCAAAAATCTGAAGAAATGGGATCACTTTAAGAAAGCTGCAGTAGAGTATGCTTGAAGATGAGGCAGAAGAGGGAGGTTGAGTCTAAATTATGAAGAGCTTTATCACCTTTTTGCAAGCCTGTTGGATCTTATCCTAAGAGTAACAGAAAGCCATTGAATAATTTTAAGATAATACAAAATTTTGCAAATATGTTTGCAGCATCCTTTTAAATGTAATTACTAATGTCAGATCAAATATTGCATGTTTTTCAAAGGTCACCTAGAAAAAAACTCATTTATCAGCACACTAATTGGATTAAATACTTGGAAGTAAAGTATTAATCTTTTAAAAATGTCATCAAAATGATGTCTTCTTGCCTCTTAATATAAATCAATTTCAAGATCAGGATAGCCTTTTTTCCAAAACCGTGGTGGCTAATTTTAAAAGTAGAATTGTGTTTATGATATTTTTAGCCTTTTTTTGCTATTGTTTTGAGAAATATTCTTATCTTTTTAAAAATAGGAAATATAATGATAAATAAGCTATTAAATTTTCATTGACAGAAGAAGTGGAAAGACTGGAAAGAGACCTAGAAAAAAAGATGATAGAAACTGAAGAGCTTAAGAGCAAACAAACAAAGTTTCTTGAGGAAATTAAAAATCAAGATAAATTGAACAAATCATTGAAAGAGGAGGCCATGTTACAGAAACAGAGCTGTGAGGAACTCAAGAGTGACTTAAACACAAAAAATGAATTGGTAAGTTCATATGTTACATTGCTTTGGCTGTATTCTCTTAAGACAGATAATTCTTTGCCCTTGGGTCTAAAAATACAACTTCCTGACCATATAATGGGGAAGACGTGGTTTAACAGAAATATGTGTGAAAGGCTTATGAATTGCAGTTGACGGTGTACTGGATGATATGGCTTCCCAAAAGACTGATGGGATCTTGGGCTGCATTATGTACTCCTAGACATTTGTAATTTTTAAACACAACATTGTAGGTGAGGCTGTTCATTGGCAAAAACATTTAGAAGGCAATCTGGCAAAATTATCCAGATTTTCGTGAGTTATAAGTCTTTTTGGACATGGAATCCATCTTTTATTACTAAGATAAAATAACTTTATAATATCTTTATGCTGATTCCCTGGTGCACGTTAGTCAGCCCATTGAAAACCTTGGCAAAATGTCAGACCTTAAGACTTTCCACTATCCCAAAACTATGAACTGTAGTTGCCTAGTTTTCTCTTTTGCTTATTTATAATGTTATTGATATGTTTGTGCTGTGAATAAATGTTTTGTAAACTGTCAGAAGTTTTTGCTTTTTTTTCTATACCTATTTTTGTTAGAAGTCAGACTGTGCTCTTCTCTATGTCATTGTTATTTTTATCATTAACCATTTAAAAACATGTTTATGCCAGTCTCATGCCTTTAATCCCAACACTTTGGGAGGCTGAGGCGGGAGGATCACTTGAAGTCAGGAATTCAACATCAGCCTGGGCAACATAATGAGACCCTGTCTCTACAAAAATAAAAATAAAGTAAAAACACATTTATATACAAAATTAATGTATGTTCATTGTAACAAATTTAGACAACATAACTGTATTTAGCAGAAATGAAAGTCCACTCTTCCCTACCCCATTCCCCAGATATTAATATTTTGTTTTCCATGCTTCTTATACAGTATACATGTAATTACATAATGTATACATAATTATGCATATTATACCTTTGAATATTTTTGTAATTAAAAAAAAGGAATGTTACTGTATACAGTCATTCCTCTGTATCTGTGGGGGATTGGTTCCAGGACACCCCCATGGATACCAGAATCCACGGATGCTCAAGTCCTTTATGTAAAATGGTGTAGTATTTGCAAGTAACCTTCATACATCCTCTAGTATACTTTAAAATCATTGCTAGATTATTTATAATACCTAAGACATTGTAAATGCTATATAAATATATTGTTTAGGAAATAATAAGAAAAAATATCTATGCATGTTCAATACAGATGCAACTATCCTTTTAAAAAATATTTTTAATTTGTGGTTGGTTGAATACACAGATGCAGAACTCACAGATATGGAAAGTCGACTGTATATTATTATTCAGCATCTTAACTTTCACAAAACAGCATACATGGACAGCTCTCCAAGTTAAAAAATATATGTACCTGCATATATAAAGCTTTCTCACTCTTTTTAAAGTCTGTGTTGTGTTCCATTAAACGTATTCTTCATAATTTAGTTAGCCTATTCCTACTGATGGATATTTAGGTTGCTTTCACATTTTTTGCTATTAGAGACAGTACTACAGAGAAAATCTGTGTGTGTGTGTGTCTATATATACCTTATGCACTCATACTAGTATTTCTTTAGCATAAACCACTAGAAGTGGAATTACCATGTAATTTGCATTTAAAATTTTGATAAATGTTAATGCACACTTCAAAAACTTCTAACCAACTTACATTTCCACAGCAGGGAAGAAAGTATCCAATTTCCAAGTGGATATTATTATTTTGAATTTGTACATATGGTAGAAAAAAATGGAATCTTGTTTTAATTTTGAATTTTTATAGTTGTTGGAGCATTGAGTATTGCATATATATTTATTGGCTATTTTGTATTTCTTCTTTAAATTACCAGTTCATATTGGTTCTGCCTATTCTGTTAGTCCCAAGGACTATTAGATGCCTAAAATAATTCTGGGTCTTACTCTAAGAGCTTACATTTGAAAACATTTTTATTATCTTTTGCAGAATATCTAATGATAATATCATCTGCAATTATGTGAAGTTTTCCAGTTTAAAAAAGTAATTGCTTATGCATTAGGCCGATTAATGTCTAAAAGAAAAGTAGCATTGAAATAAGTCTTCTGGTGGCCATTTAAACCGTAGTAGTCCTGTCCTGCCACCAATAAATATTAACCAAATTTACTCTTTGTCTTTTTGCAAATTATTTAATTCCTGTGCTTCAGTTGAGTTATATTTAAAATGAGGGTTATTTACCTGTCCTGCTAGCCTCACAGAATTGTGAGGATTTAATAAGGCAATGAGTGTGAAAACAATTTGAAATGAATCAAGCTAAGTAACGGAAGGTAGTAAATCTGTAACTCAGAATGGCAATAAAATATGTCCATGTAAGAACAATGCCAATACTAAAAGCCAGTGTCTTCCTATGGTAAGTTTTCAGTAAAGAGAAACTTGTATTATTACAGTTTAATTCTCCAGGTGACAGTATCTATTTGCTTCTTTAGCCCTTGTCTTGGTTTCTTGCAGGCCCTTTTCTGCTGATTCTTTATTCTTCCTTAAAGGTAGTTCTTCCAGGCCTGAACTGCATACTATGTTTTTCAGGGTTTGCATGATAACTTGCATTAATATGCTTGCTTACATTTTAAGTTTTGAAACTGGCTTGTCTTCTTGGGAAATGTGGTTGTGTGTGTATGAATTTTTTTTTAAATGGATGTTTATATAGGAGAGCAAACTTGAATGTGGGGGAAAGAATTATTTTTCTGATTGGTAAATATGTTACCTGCAGTCAACTCTTGATTATCCACAGCTAATACTGCGACTAGCCTACTTTCCAGTTCATTTGACTTCTATTTTGCTTTTATTCATGCATTTATTCAACAGACATTTATTGAGTGCTTACTATATGCTAAGCCTAGGGCTTTTAAAAGACACAAAATGCACAAAAGACACAAAAGACTTTGAAATGCACAGCCTATTTATTATTATTTGCCTGCAGAAACCAGTTGTATTCTCTATGATTCCAGTCACATTTGCCTTTTGTTTGCCACTATTGCCAATGAGTTTTGAGGAGAGAACCCAAGATTAGTTGACAGTGTTGATTGTGAGTTGCTTTCTTGAGACTTGGAGAGTTATGAGCATTCAGTGAAAATATCAATGTGGGTAATGTGCTGGACACCCTGCAGCAGTACATTGAAGGCAGCGTGGAGCAATAGGCAGTGTTGGATTTGAAATCAGGAGACTTGGAATTGAATTCTGCCTCTTCCACTACCAGCTGTGAAACTGGGCAAGTTATTTAACTTTGCTGTGCAGCTTTTATCATCTTATTGGGTGGTTGTAAAGATTCAGTGCAATAACACATGTAAAATGCTTAGCACAATGTCTGGCACACATTGAGTATTTGGCCAAATGTTACCCGTTATCTAGGCTGTTAGTTCCATTTTGATGGATAATCAGGAGGTGACTGTGAGCTAAATCATGCACGACTTTGATTTCTTGGGCCATGTAAAATGTTTGTGTTTGTTTATGTTTTATTCTCTTCAGCTTTCATTTTTATATTAATGAAATTTTTCTGCATGTTTTTTCTTTGATATCTACCATCAGACACTGGCCAAAAAAAGACAAAAATCACTTAGTGGATCTGTGAAAAAACTCAAAGTTTGGTTTAGTAGAAAGGAGCTAGTACTAGTAGTTAGTTAATAAAATATTTAGTTTCTGACACTAATCTAATATGTAACTTTTGACAAGTCAGTTCACCAATCTGAAACTTAATTTCTGTATTTATAAATTCAGAGAATTAGATTGGATCATTTGTCTTCTGCAAGCTCCAAAAATTTCTAAGAATAAAAAGTTATAGTAGAATTACTTTATTAAAATTGAATATTATATATTTGGATCCCTTATTCTTTATTACATCCCTTATTCTTTATTACAAAGAATAATGTTCTGAACACTTAAAACTGCGATGCCATTAGCCACAAATACTACAGCAACAACAGTATGACAATTCAAACCAAGCTCTTATTTTCATCTTTCTGATTCCTCTTTATTTCTCTGCAGTTAGTGTCAGTTATCATTTTCCCTTATAATTTGAAACTATTGTTAAAGTTGGAAAGTCAGTTAAAGAAATTAATTTCTTTAGTGCTAATTATTGGAAAATCAGGAAGTAGGTATTTATTAGTCCAGTTACACAAAAATAATTGATACAAAAATATTTTCATGTTTAACAAACGTAAGAGATTTTAAAAATCATTATTCATTATATCCTGAATCAGCTTATAAACTTCAAAGGTCTTTTACTTGATCTCTTATGGAATGATAATTTTGTGTTTCATTTTTTATAATTTAGAAGTAAGATAAAATGTTCTGAGTGTTGTGCAGCTTACTGTGGAGTTTTTAAACCTATATAATTATTACTTATGATGAGAACTTAACCATATCGTCACATCTTTATACTAACTTACTGATCCTGTATGTTGTCTCATATCAAATTTGGCCAATAGCTAAAACAGAAGACCATAGAACTAACACGAGCATGTCAGAAGCAATATGAGCTGGAACAGGAATTGGCCTTTTATAAAATTGATGCTAAATTTGAGCCACTAAATTATTATCCATCAGAGGTGAGTTATTTTAATTTTTTAGTAACCCAAAGTTAAAAGCCCACATGGGATGGAATGGGGGAGGGCAGGTGGTGAGGACATGTAAGGGATTTCATCAGATATCATTCCACTTTCTTGTTATGAGAGGAGTAAACTGTATTTTGGTTGAATCTATGAATTATTTGGCTCAGGGAGTTAGAACAGTATCCTAAAGAGGTAAAAAATCTTTGCTCATAGCCATATCCATTACCAAAAGCAGTCGTCTAACTCTCAGCTATCTTTCCCAGGTGTATGGGTTGATCAGTTCCCTTAAATCCAGACGTCTGGGATAAGTGCTTCAGTACCATGGAATAGTCATCTCCTTACATGGTGTGTTCAGTAATCACTGGGCTCAATATTAGTCAGTCATGACTGGTACAAATGCCATAATGTCACTGCAAGTGAGGAAATGCCAAACTTCTAAGACCCAGTGATTCTAACCAATATCATATATTTCATTTTTAAAACTTCAGTTATTAAAATGTATTGTACTGATGGCTGCATATCATGTATCTGAAAAAAAAAAAAAGACTGAGATTTTACTTATATGAGCCAAGAAACCAAAATAAAACACCCATATTTCCAATTTGAGAGATCAAGCAGTGCTAAAAGTCACATAACTGTAGGCAGTTTCTTTAATCAATCAGTCCAAACTTTCACTCTTCAGTGGTAGGAGGAAGAATTCTTTTGAGACCATTTTTAGTTCTAATTTCCTTTTTGGTATATTAAGAAGAAGATAAAAGAATAACATATATCTTTCAGCTTCTAGGCATGTAGGATTTATATAACTTGAGCAATTCTGTGATATGTTTGCCACTAATAAAATGAATAATGTCGTTTGACTGCTTGGAGGTCACTTATTAAACCATAAGTCTATTATTTTGCTTTTAGTATGCTGAAATTGATAAAGCCCCAGATGAAAGCCCTTACATTGGCAAATCCAGATACAAGAGAAATATGTTTGCCACAGAGAGTTATATTATTGATAATGCTCAGGCAATACAGATCAAGAAGATGGAGCCAGATGAACAACTTAGAAATAATCACGTGAACTTGAGAGGCCACGCACCGCTGGACAGGCAACTGGAAGACAAAGAAAAAAAAATAAGTGCAGGTTAAAAAAAGTTATTTTTAAAATTCTTCTAAAAAATATAAAAACATTGAATATGTAGGCCAATTTTGTTTTATAACTTTTTTTTTTTTTGAGATGAAGTCTCGCTCTGTCGCACAGGCTGGAGTGCTGTGCAGTGGTGCAATTTCAGCTCACTGCAAGCTCCTCCTACCGGGTTTACGCCATTCTCAGCCTCCTGAGTAGCTTGGACTATAGGCACCTGCCACCACGCCCAGCTAATTTTTTTGTATTTTTTTAGTAGAGACAGGGTTTCACTGTGTTAACTAGGATGGTCTCAATCTCCTGACCTTGTGATCTACCCGCCTTGGCCTCCCAAAGTGCTGGGATTACAGGCATGAGCCACCGCGCCCAGCCCTGTAACTCCTTTAATTGAACATGTTGATGGTGTTGTTTCCATGAAAAGTCTAAAACAAAAGTAGTGATTATCAAGCAGATATATCGAGCATTTATTTTGTAATGATTCCTGTTATGGTTAATAGAGTTTTTGGCAGTAATTTGGTGGCAACATGTCCAGGGGATTCAAGAATGAGTAAATCCCCTCTTTCAAATAAGCACTGGAACTATATATTCAAAGTCACAATTAGTAATAACTGAAGCAAGTAAAGAACCACTTGATTGATTACTATGCACGTAGCAAAAACCTAAAGCAATGCTTTGTATAAGCTGGAACAGAGCATTCTCCTCAGGCCTGGGTCTAAGGGTAGCCTCTGACTTTTCCTGACATGCCCCACGCCCCACAATCTAATTCAAGGGATCTTACTTAATACCTTCTGGCAAGTCACGTAAAGGAAGAAGTCAAGACGGGGGCACTTTAGAGACCCTGCCAATGACAGACTTTGAATCTACTTACCCACTCAGCTGCGTGGATATGGAAGAAAGAGAACCCTTACCGGGATTTGTGCATCCCCCTAGCATTATGGCCCACTGTGGTGCTCTCAATCAGACCAGCAGCTTATCTTTCCTTGAGTGATAGCTAAATGGAAGACATGGAAGGCAAATAGAAGTTGACTTGGTGAAGGAAGAGAAGAAACTGAGTTATTTATGTCTACCTATACTATATGCAAGTCTCTGGGGGAAAGCAAAAATAAATCAGATTTTTGTGCAGACTAGCTTTAAAGGGGCTGACTCAGTTTTATAGGGGAGAGGGAGAGAGAAATCTTAAATTTGAGGTGGAAAATAATTGATTTGAGATCATCTACAGCTGGGAGAGAGAGCTCAGTAGTGAATTTCTTGATATTGAATTCCATCGTAAAGCATTTCCCTCTAACACAAGGTTTTATGGGTTATTTTTAATACCCTGAACCTAATTATAACTTAGTGACATGTAAAGCGCATATTTCCCAATAAAAGTCTTATTCTCTAGTAAAAAGGGTTCACTGGTGTTGGGAATAGCCCCTTTCATGTTAAGAATTTTACAAATAAAAGGATCGATTGTAGTTCTATACCGGCCGGGCGCAGTGGCTCACGCCTGTAATCTCAGCACTTTGGGAGGCTGAGGCGGGCGGATCATGAGGTCAGGAGATCGAGACCATCCTGGCTAACACGGTGAAACCCCGTCTCTACTAAAAATGCAAAAAAAAAAAAAAAAAAAAATTTACCGGGCATGGTGGCAGGCACCTGTAGTCCCAGCTACTCAGGAGGCTGAGGCGGGAGAATGGCATGAACCCCGGGAGGCGGAGCTTGCAGTGAGCAGAGATCATGCCACTGCACTCCAGCCTGGGCAACAGAGCGAGACTCCATCTCAAAACAGAATGAAACAAAACAATTCGAGTTCTATACCATATCATGAAACAGTTTATTTTAGAGATTAATTAATAAACAAAAGCCAATCATAAGTAATTAGTTTAAAATTTTTTTTGTGATGTATAATGACAGTTTAATAGAGAGGGGAGAAGGATATTACAAAGAAGGAATATCTGGTAGAAATTTCAGAATTCAATATTTTTCTTGTTTCATATTATGTGAGCATGGTTTTTAAATTTGCAGCACAAACTCGACTATCAGAACTGCATGACGAAATAGAAAAGGCAGAACAACAAATTTTGAGAGCTACTGAAGAATTTAAACAACTGGAAGAAGCTGTACAACTAAAAAAAGTATGTAAAAGCAAAGCAACAATGCTAAGAGGAAATGAAAAATGAAACGTGTTTTTCCCTTCATAACCATATAAAACAATTTAAAAAGCAGTTAGCTGCCTAATTAATTATGGGATAATAAATTCCACAGTCAAATATGGTTCTAGAATTTGCCAGTTGTAATTTTCTTCCATTTATGATGACATCTAATTAGCAATTTATTAATAAATAAATTACTTAATTTTATGTAAAAAGGTGTAGTCTTGAGAAGTTGCTTCCTGATGTATCTCTTCTAATTTAATTAAGCACTCTCCACCTTTAAGATCCTGGGACTTAGATTAAGAACCAGGAGATATCTCTGCTATTACATGAACATTGTCATCAAACACAAGCCAAAAAAAAAAAAAGAGATATGTAGTATACAAAAAGATTGAAGTAACATATTCTCAAAAATTACCAAAGTGTGTTGTAAAGTAAGCAAGTAAGCAGCTCAAATCCATGATGTAATTGCATAGGGGAAAATTCAAAAAAAGGAAGTAGCGTGACATTTTAGTTTTTAAGTGGGTAGAAAGGTTTTAGTTATTTATTACTTTTAAAAATCAGTATTTAAAAATTATGATGGTAACTACATTCATATCACAGTAGGTAGAACAACAATGTGAAGTCCAAATTGTAGATTCTTTTAAAAGATACACTGTATTGTTACTTTCAGATTTTATACTAACTAGAAATTGACTCAAGTTTATACCTTACTATATGTCAGTCACTGGGCTGGGCGCTGAGTAATGAACAAAATAGACATGTATCCCTCTCATGGACAGACTTGTGGGGGAAATAAGACAATAAATAAACAAAAAGGAAAAAAATATTTATTTTAAAAAAAGGAAAAAAGTTAAACAGCATCAGTGTTGTAAGAAAAAAATAGAAAACTAGGGGAGATGTTAAAAGAGATACACTTTAGATTGTGGGGATTCACAAAGGCCTCTCTGAGGAGGTGACAGGCTAATATACAAAGGATGAGAAGGAGCCAGTGAGGCAGAGCTGGCAGAAAGTATTCCATGGAGAGGTGACAGTGTGTACAAAGGCCTTCAGACTAAAAAATTTCTCTGCAGAATAAGGGAGAGTGTAGAGGAAGATGAAGTTAAAGAGTCATGAGGTTAAAGATCATGCCAGGCTTCATAGGCAATTTTATTTTTATTTTTATTTTTGAGACAGGGCCTTGACTTCCTGGGCTCAGGTGGTTCTCCCACCTTAGCCTCTGGAATAGCTGGGACTACAGGCATGTGCCACCACTCCTGGCTAATTTTTTGTATTTTTTTTTGTAGAGGTGGGGTCTCACCATGTTGCCCAGGCTGGTCTTGAACTCCTAGGCTCAAGTGATCTGCCTGTCTCGGCCTCCCAAATTGTTCATAAGCCATTTTAAGAAGTTTGAATTTTATTTTGCAGGCAATAGGAAATCTTTGAAGGGCTTTAGACAGTTGAGTGGCTGATCCTATTTGTCACTTTGCCTTACTTCATGAAGAGTGAAATGGACTGAGTGAGATGGAAGGAATGGGGTTGTGTGCATCTGTATCTCTCAGGAGGCTGTTGTTCAGTACAGGCAAGAGATGATACTAGCACCAACCAGGAAGGTGCTGGTGGATGTGGAGACAAAGCCAACTGATTCCAGGAAACATTGGACAGTAGAACTGACAGGACTTAATGATGGGTTGAAAGTAGGAAATGAGGTAGAGGGAGCTATCAAGATGGTTTTAATAATTTAAAAAGAATATTTTATAATAGCACTGGCCAAAGCTTTACATAGATAGATGTAAATAATGTACATAATTGTAAAAGAAATGGATACTTCCAAAATATGCTTAGAAAATAGAGTTATTTAAGTGAGTTAATATTAATAGTTAATAATAGTTAATAAATAGTTAATAAGAAAGTTAATAACCTAAGTTTTTGTTTATACTGTTCACTTACTTGACATGCTAACAAAGGTAAGCTTCAGCTGGGTTCTAATTAAGTGAAATAAAAATGTCAATTTAATGAGAGTTTGCTGTATTTTGAAATTATTGAGTGTGAGATGATTGTCCAGTGAATATGGAATTCTAAAATTTTTTCCTGATTATAAAGGTATTGCAGTTATGGGAAATTACGTAGTAATCATCATTATTTTATTTCTTTTCAGTCTTTTATCTTCATCTTTTTTACACTTCTATACAGACTCTTGAGAAATTTTTACATTTGTTTAAATCTATGCTAAAAACTGTTAGAAATAAGAGATAGAGTATTAATTATTACTTCTATATCAGTATTCAATTTATTGGTTGATTGTCTTCACATTAAAACTAATTAGGAAACTGTAGTGTAGTAGTCAGTGAAATTGTCTAGAGTCACACAAAGTCTTGCTTCCAGAAACTCCTAGTATGACCTTGGGCGAGATATTTAAATTTTCCATGATTCAGTTTCCTTATCTATAAAATTGGGATAATTATACTTTTTACCTTTTATGTTTTGAGGATTAGATTAAAGGATATAAAGAGTTTAGAACAGTGCATGGCCCACAGTAAGTGCTATATGAAGCCAGCTATTATTAATACTATGTTTATTATTAATAATTTACAAGTTGCCTATACTATTATAGAATGACAACTTATGTGTGCTTGCTATTAATAGTTTTCATAAACTTTTTAAAGTATGATTTTCTACATATAATAAGCATAAAAGTATAAAATATGCATGGAGTGCTTAGATAACTCCCACATTTTACTTTTATTTTTAAAAAACTGATAGAACATAGAAATTAAAGACATTGTCTTAATAAATCAATGTTGTTCTTCTCTGTTAATTATATATTGGGGTTTGGGGAGATTAGATTTCAGAAGCAGGGAAGGCCCTTCTTTACAAGCAGTTGAGTGGTAGACTACAACTTGTAAATAAATTACGCCAGGAAGCTCTGGATCTAGAACTGCAGATGGAAAAGCAAAAGCAGGAAATTGCCGAAAAGCAGAAGGAGATTAAGGACCTGCAAATAGCCATAGATAGCCTGGATTCCAAAGACCCAAAACATGTGAGTAAATTAAGAAATTTTTTGTTCTCCCTACATATTACATGTCTCATCATTGTTAGCATCAGAGTCCAGAGTCCTTTCTGAAAGTCTGTTTTAGTTTCATGTACAAATTTAAGTGATATACATATACAGTCAGCCCTCCATATCCATGGGTTCTGCATCTGTGGATTTAACCAACTGCAGATCACATATATTAGGAAAAAAAGGATGGTTTTATCTGTACTGAACATGTGCAGACTTTTTTTCCCTTGTCATTATTCTGTAAACAAGACAGTATAACAACTAGTCACATAGCATTTATACTGTATTAGGTATTATAAGTAATCTAGAGATGATTTTAATATATAAGAGGATGTCCATAGGTTAAATACAAATATTATGCCATTTTATAGAAGGGAACTTGAGCATCAGTGGATCTTGGTATCTGCAGGGAATCCTGGGACCAATCCCCCATGGATACCGAAGGAAAACTGTACATATATGTGTGTATATATAATGTATGTATGTGTATATGTATGTGTGTTATATATAAATATATGTGTATATATACACACACACATATATATGGAATGTGTATGTTTAAAACAAAACAACCTAGGGCTTGAAGAGAAGGTGGCTTTCAGTAAATGATGGCCACATGGCATAATTATTTATTTTTAAGTGGTTGAATTTCATTGCATTGCAGAGCAAGAGAGATTTGCTCTCTCCCTCCTTTCCTTTTTTTCATCTTTCTTTCTTTTTTTTTTTTTTTCTTCTTCTTTTTTTTTTTTTGCTCTGTTGTCGGGCTGGAGTGCAATGGCACAATCTTGGCTCACTGCAACTTCCGCCTCCCAGGTTCAAGTGATTCTTCTGCCTTAGCCTCCCGAGTAGCTGGGACTACAGGCACCAACCACCATGCCTGGCTAATTTTTGTATTTTTAGTAGAGACAAGGTTTCACCATGTTGGCCAGGATGGTCTCGATCTCCTGACCTCGTGCTCCACCCACTTCAGCCTCCCAGAGTGCTGGAATTATAGGCGTGCGCCACCACGCCCAGCTAATTTTTGTATTTTTAGTAGAGAGAGGGTTTCTCCATGTTGGTCAGGCTGGTCTTGAACTCCTGACCTTCTGATCCGCCTGCCTTGGCCTCCCAAAGTGCTGGGATTACAGGCGTGAGCCACCACGTCCAGCCCTTCATCTTTCTTAAGAGCAGAAGAAGCTGAAGGGGGTTCCGAGTCCTTTTTCTACCTCTTCTATTTAATCCTTTATGCAAATATTCCACTGAAGGTATTTGTTTTTTCATATTGTTTTGTTTTGTCCTTAAAAAAGGAAACATTTCTCTGGAATGTTTCTTCCTGAGATATGACTAGATATGGTCAGGTGGCTGGATATGGCCAAGCCCTTGTCTCTGTCTCTACTCTTTGTACTAATTGCTTATATTTTAGCTAATACTCCTAAAATACAAGGAAAAATATCTTCTATGTATTTTCCTGGTATACCTTGAATAATAGGGGTTTTTTTTTTTTTTTTAAAAGAACTCTAAGATCTCTGGATTAATAGAAATCATAGAATTTAACATAGTGAGGATATTGTAATTGCTTTAGTACTTGACAAGTTATTTAACTATTCCTTTAAGCATTTTAGTACAATATCATATATATTTTTTGTGGGCCAGCTAATTTCGATAAAGGATAACCTTATGACAGATATAAGGTCTTTTCTAACAAAAGCCTAAAAATTGAAACCAAAGTATTAACATTGAAACCAAAGGTAGTCTTGATTATTTTAAATAATTTTAAGGGAAAATGGGGTATTTTAAGTAATGTATAATGTGGTCAATAATATCTTACTTTATTGAATGTATTTGTTCAATCTCACCCATGTAAGGCCCCTGAAGACATGAACTGTATCCTACGGGTATCTGTATTCCCAGGGACCAACCAGCCCTGTGTTTATGAATGCTTGCATCATGGAAGGGAGGAAGGAAGCAGCTTATAAATCCTACCCAAAACTCCTTTGCTTCCCCTTCCAGTTTTGTGATCTATGAGTCTAATTAGTAGCTGGATTATGTGTTTGCTTTCAACAAATGACTGTTATATTTCTGGCGGACAGAGAGTTCAGTTCCCACTGGATTTCTGTAGAGAATTATATATAGAAAGGCGGTAAATGAGACATGGGAATGGTATCCAAGTTTTAAAGTTAGCTAAAATCAACCTGTGCAGTGGGGATGAAACATACAAACCAGATTTGAATTTCCTTTTTAATTTTATTAAAACTGCTAATAGTTCTTAAGTTTGCAGCCGTAGTCCCAGCATCAGAGGACATCTCTTTTAAGTTTATCCAGAGGGAACATCTTTTTCTGATTCACAAAGTTTCATATTGGCTAGTGTTTGGCATCCTATTTTAGGCTACAAAATGTGAGCCTTTAAGCAGAAGAGAAATAATCAAGAGTGGGATGCCTGCATATTTTTCTATAGATATAGGTAGACTTTTATGTAATTAATTTTTATGTAATTAGATGAACTATCTTTCTGAATAGCCAATAGAATTTAAAAGTAAAAGCTTAACTTTGATGAGAAATCATAGAAAACAAACATATTAAGTGCCCACAATGTGTCGTACATTGTGCTGTATTTTACATGTTCTGGTGAGGAACTTTATTCACATCTAGCCATTTTTCTTTCATTTTGAAGAGGATGAAAATGTGATATAGAAATATTAAGTGATTTGCCCCCAAGTCATTGTTTTAGAAAGAGGTGGAGCCCTTGCTTATGCTACCACAATGACCCTCTCCTCACAAAGCGATTAAAGGTCTAAATAGATTATTTTTAAATTAGCTCAGAACTAAGCCTAGGCAGGTTTTCAGCAAATATAAGCATTTAACGAGGTTTCAAATTCACAGACTATTGTAGTTATGAAATTATTCATACAAGCACAAATTATCACTGGAGCAAACATAATGAAGATTTGTATTGTGTTTCTCTGATTGGTAAATGCCCCATTGGAAGCAAAAGTTAACTGTTCGCTAGAGGGAACGAGCTGTAGTGATCTGTTGCAAAGTTTGGGCGTGATTGGCCCCCGGGAGCTTCCTGTGTTATGATTTAACTCGCGGAGGGTGGGGCCTGCCCGCAGAGGCTGCTGGTGATTGGATGGGCGGGGCCGCCGCTCACTTTTGGCCAAGAATGTGGTTTGAGCCTCTGCGAAGTTACAGAGGCTCGGAGGCGCTTGCGAAAATGTGGCTGTCAGAGAGGGAAGTGCACATGAATTTGAAGACAGCATTAGAAAGTGTTCCGCCCACAGTTTCTCTGTTCTCAACGGCTCAGTTTTAACAGGATAAATTTTAAGGTATGATCATTTTTTCTCTCTGTGTACAAAGGACTTAAAAGGAGGAGGAGTCAGAGATGTAAGTTCCTGTTTTTACAATAACTCTTTTGTGAGCTTCTCGGTGATGTAAATCGCAGAATCTACTTTTGTTCCCCTGTATTTAATGTACACCATTAGCATATTGAATCAGATTTTTATCCTGCGTATAAAGGTTTCGCTGGAATTTTTAATGGTGAATTTTAAAGATTTATTGATATGAGTGTAGTCTTTTAAGAAATTATTTCTTGAGCCATAAAAATCCGAAATTTACTTACAATGTAAGCTGTTATATGTAGTTAACTTTTCAGAAAGATTTCAAATGGGTATTTTGGGAGTGTAGGGAAAAGAGTTTGCAAAATACCATAAAGCTTTACCGGTAGTAAATTTAAAACCTTCCAATTAAGCTGCCATTCTTTTGTTCATCAGAAATGAAAAGATGTTTTTTCTTGTATTTGGGGTAAGCAAATACATAAAATTGAGAAATATTATTTTATCATCACATGGGTCTTAGACTTGAGATCATTGGTGTTCATTTTTCTGATACAGTTCCCTCTTTCAATAACGTTGTCTTCATTTATTGTTGTATTCCTCCCATCCTGTGGGTACCAACTTAAGAGTCATGAAGGTGTGAGTGGGAGGGCAAAGGTTCTCTGGGGAATTATTTTGCCTTCATATGAACAGTTGCCTCACGTGCAAGTCATTTGATGGATCCGAAATTCAGTTTTCTCATGTTTAAAAGCAAGGGTTAGACTAGATTATTGGCTCTTGATTTGCTTTCCCTAGCACACCTGAGAAATACAATACACTCTTTTCAGTTAACAGCAGTTCCCTAATGCCATGACTTCAGGTTGCGAGAGGGTGTGTGGGTATGTGAAAGCTCTGTTTTCCACCATGGGGAAGTCTAGTGGTAGACAGGTATACCTCCTTAGGACCCTCCATTTTGAGACTCACCGGGCTAAGTGGTCTTTGAGGTCCCTGTCAACTCTCAGTTTATTGAAAAGCCAAATGTTTCTTTGTATAAGAGATTGAAAGTAAATTTGAATTTCAGGTATTTTATTTCATGCCTCTATTTTCTTCTAAGAAACGTTTTTTAAAAAGTACACTTAATTTTTTTTATTAAAAAGGCATTACTTATCTACTATAAAAGTTTTTTAAATATAAAAATACTCACTACAAAAGGAAATAAATCCCCATGTAATCCTTCCACCCAGGTATAATTCTTGTTAACATTTTGGGATGTAGTTTTTAAGTCTTTTTATAGATATATGCCATAACTAACTAACTTTGGAAACCTTTTTTAAAAGACACATTTTAGGCTGGGCACGGTGGCTCATGCCTGTTATCTCAGCGATTTGGGAGGCCAAGGCCGACAGATCACTTGAGGTCAGGAGTTCGAGATCAGCCTGGCCAACATGGTGAAACCCCCGTCTCTACTAAAAAAAAGCAACAAAAAACAAAAACAAACAAACAAAAACCCGAGTGTGGTGGCCCCCACCTGTAGTCCCAGCTTCTTGGGAGGCCGAGGCAGGAGAATTGCTTGAACCCGGGAGGCGGAGGTTGCAGTGAGCTGAGATTGTGCCTCTGCGCTCCAGCCTGGGCGACGGAGTGAGACTCCATCTCAAAAAAAAAAAGAAAGAAAAAAAAGAGAGACACACAATTTAATGCAATGCAAATAACACTGACCTACCTAGCTGTGCCCTTGGAAAAACCACTTTTTTGATCCTCAGTTTTCTCACCTGTAAAGTAGAAATGATTTCCATATCAACTTATCTTGAAGTTTAAATGAAAACTACCCATGTGAAAACAATATAGGGCCTGACACAAAATAGTGCAAATTATTATATTTATTTTCTATTCTTCGTTTAAAAATGTTGTTAAGGATTATTCTTTTTAAAGGAGTTTAAGGAACTTGGAGTTTTGTTTTGTTTTTTTTTGTTTTTTAATTCAGTCCCATATGAAGGCTCAGAAGAGGGGTAAAGAACAACAGCTTGACATTATGAACAAGCAGTACAAACAACTTGAAAGTCGTTTGGATGAGATACTTTCTAGAATTGCTAAGGAAACGGAAGAGATTAAGGACCTTGAACAACAACTTACTGAAGGTAAGAATTTCAGTGTGATTTAGGGTAAATCAGTTCTATTACTAGTGAAAGGAACATTATAAAGACAAGCATTAATCCAGATAGTAGCTAAATACAGTTCACCTATTAGTACTAGTATTTGATAGGGAAATATTTACAGGATACCCAAAAGTATTTAATGCAATTTTAAGAGTTTTGTTTTTGTTTTGTTTTGTGGCATTGATGCCTAGTGAGTCAGGTCATTCCAGTCAGTAGGCCAGAAGTCAATACATGATCATGATAAGCTCTGGCATGTGATTGTCTATGGCATAAAATCCATTCAGGAGCAAAGCACCCATTGGCATCAGGGAATTCAGTGTCTGGTTGTAAGAAGAAAGAGTTTTAGGATCTACTTTTGCAATGCAGATTTAAAATGTGACATATCCATAATAGTGGAAAAGGAAGACAATAGGCCATAGTGGTTTTTACACATAGGGCTCAGTGTAAAAAGATCCTACTCCTTGTTTTGCTACTATCAGCTGTGTCACCTTGGACAAGTTATTTTTATCTCAATTATTAGTTGTTGGGAGAATTAAATTAGATAGTATTCATAGGCCAGGAGTGGTGGCTTATGCCCGTAATCCTAGCACTTTGGGAGGCTGAGGTGGGCAGATCACTTGAGCCCAGGAGTTCAAGACCAGCATGGGCAACATGGCGAAACCCCAACTCTACAAAAAAAAAAAAAAAAAAAAAAAAAAGCCAGATGTAGTAGTACAGATGCCTGTGGCCCCATCTGCTTGGGAGGCTGAGGGTGGAGGATCACCTGAGCTCAGGGAGGTTGAGGCTACAGTGAGCCGTGATTGTGCCACTGCACTCCAGCCTGGGTGACAGAGTGAAACTTTGAGGAAAAAAAAAAAAGAAGAAGAGAGAGAGAGTGTTCATAAAGTTCCTGGCACATAGTGTGTATCCAGTACTGTACATGGGGAGTGTGTGTGTGTTTTAAGTCTTTAGGTTACACGTTTATGTTGCCAGTCTTGGATTCATCTTTATTATTGGTTTCCACTTACCTAGGTCTTTCTCAGACTTGCCCAAGGCTCTTTCTGACTTAATTTTAAAGTTCTAAATTATCTCCTAGATCTTTGTGAGCCTGGAAACACCCAAAAGACACAACAGAATGGTAGTGCAAAGATGGTGAACAAGAACCATTATATAATATTACATTACTTGGACATGGGTACTGAACATCTTCCCCTATCAAAGCCCAGAGAGAGTGCCATAATTAAGAACTGGCCATTCAAGACACCCTCACTCTGGTCATTCTGGCCACGGTGATTGGTTCAAAGATAAATTTATGGCCCTAGCTAAGCTAATGGGGGCATTCTCTGGGACTTTTTCAGAATTATCTATTAATATGATAATATACTGAGTGATTATGTTATATGTATTTAGCAGCACGAACTCACAGTTTTGCTACATATTTTTTATTTTATTTGGAAATTAAACTTTTTTTTTTTTTTTGAGATGGAGCCTCACTCTGTCACCCAGGCTGGAGTGCAGTGGCCTGATCTCGGCTCACTGCAGCCTCTGCCTCCTGGGTTCAAGTGATTCTCCTGTCTCAGCCTTGTGAGTAGCAGGGACTACAGGCACGTGCCACCATGCCCGGCTAAATTTTTTTGTATTTTTAATAGAGATGGGGTTTCACTGTGTTAGCCAGGATGGTCTCAATCTCCTGACCTCATGATCCTCCCGCCTTGGCCTCCCAGAGTGCTGGGATTGCAGGCTTGAACCACTGCACCTGGGTGAAATTAAACTTTTTACAGCATGAATCAGGTATTTTACAAGCATAGCCCCTAAATATACTATTTTTATTTTATACCTGCTTAATAGTCCTATACTATCTATAATAGGAAGAAAAATTAACATTATGTTTTGAAAAAGAAAAATGATAGGAAATAATTGAAAGCTTAGAATTTCACTCTTGGCTAATAACAAAATGCTGATGAGACAATGCTACAGTACTTTAAAAAGATATATTATTACCCTTTTTGCATCTTGCTTAGGCCAGATAGCAGCAAACGAAGCCCTGAAGAAGGATTTAGAAGGTGTCATCAGTGGGTTGCAAGAATACCTGGGGACCATTAAAGGCCAGGCAACTCAGGCCCAGAATGAGTGCAGAAAGCTGCAGGATGAGAAAGAGACGTTGTTGCAGAGATTGACAGAAGTCGAGCAGGAGAGAGACCAACTGGAAATAGTTGCCATGGATGCAGAAAATATGAGGAAGGTATGATTTTTTTTCCTGCCTATTTTCCTTAGCTTCATAAGTAGATAATGTCCAAATTAAGTTAGTTGGAGGAGTTAACAGTACATTTTTAAGTGGGAAAAAGTATTAGTGGCTATATGGTGATTTTTTTCTTTTAAAAGTTGGGCTTTTTTTTTTTCTTGTTTAGCTGTGATACATTTGGAATTATTTTTTCTTTGCTCAGAAAAGGAAGATTATTTAGGCTGCATTTCTATCCCTGAAAGGTATTGTTGCCAAATAACTCTAAAGAATATGAAATGGTAGCTATTACAAATACTGTATTAAATGTTCATATTTTATTTGTGCTGCAAAATTGAGCACAGAATGTTTTTTCTTATTCTTGTGGTTACTAGATAATTTTAACATTATTTTATAGCTAACAAGACAGACATATTGTTTTAAATTATACCCTTATGAACCTGATTTGTTGCCCATTCATTTGGAGATTTCCCTTGCGCTATTTTAGTTGTTTGGAAAATGTTATCATATGTGAGAACCAGAGATTTCCAAACTTCTTGCTCAGTAGAGCTGGCTCCAGAAATTGAATTAATATATTTTAATATTATGAAATATCTCAGGCATATTTTAAAAATCACAAATAATATTTAACATCATGTACTCACAACTCAGCTTAAGAAATAAAACATTATAGATATATTTGAAATCCTCTGTCTACTCCTTTCCAGAAGTAACAAAGTTCTGAATATGGTTATTATTTCCCTGCATCTCTATTCTTTTATCATATACGTAAACATCCGTAAGCAATATATAGTATTTTCCATGATTTTAAGACTTACACAAAATGTATCATAATGTACATATTTGGCCACTTTCTTTCTTCATGTTTATGTCTTTTTTGTTTTTGTTTTTGAGACGAAGTTTCACTCTTGTTGCCCAGGCTGGAGTGCAATGGCGAGATCTCGGCTTACTGCAACCTCTGCCTCCTGGGTTCAAGTGATTCTCCTGCCTCAGCCTCTCGAGTAGCTGAGATTACAGGCATTCACCACCATGCCCGGCTTATTTTGTATTTTTAGTAGAGACGGGGTTTCTCCATGTTGATCAGGCTGGTCTCAAACTCCCAACCTCAGGTGATCTGCCCACCTTGGCCTCCCAAAGTGCTGGGATTACAGGTGTGAGGCATGGTGCCTGGCCTATGTTTTCCAGAATTATGCACACTGATAGGTGCAGTTCTACTTTGTTCATTTTTACTGATATATGTACCATCCTGCTTTATGGACATACCACAAATTTATTATTTATTCGTTCTCTTTTTGGGGGACATTTAGGTGATTTCTAGTCTTATGCTATTGCAAACAATGCTGAGCATAACATTCTTGCACACATCTTGAACACGGGGGACTATGCTCAGAAGCAGAACTGTGGGTCAGAGAATATGTTCATCCTTAATTAAGTTCAGTAGATGTTGTCAAATTACTTTTCATAGTGAGTTTATCAGCTTCTACTCCCACCAGCAATGTGAGGGCTACCATTCTGCCACATTCTTGCCAACCCTGTAGTGTTGTCCAACTTTTTTTTAAAGCTTTTATTTTGAAATAACTTCAAACTTGCAGGAAAGTTGCAAGAGGAATACAAATAACTCACATTTGCCTTTCACTCAGAGTCACCAATTACTATTTTAACACATTTGCTTTATCTCCTCATGTAATTTTTACATGATTTTATATACTTTTTTGTTATTATTATACTTTAAGTTTTAGAGTACATGCAGATTTGTTACATAGGTATACACATGTTTCACATTGGTTTCCTGCACCAATTAACTCGTCATTTACATTAGGTATTTCTCCCAATGCTATCCCTCCCCCCCACTCCCCCACCCCATGATAGGCCCCAAGATTTGATGTTCCCTGCCCTGTGTCCAAGTGTTTTCATTGCTCAGTTCCCACCTATGAGTGAGAACAGGTGGTGTTTGGTTTTCTGTCCTTGTGATAGTTTACTAAGAATGATGGTTTCTAGCTGCATCCATGTCCCTGCAAAGGACGTGAACTCATCCTTTTTCATGACTGCATAGTATTCCATGGTGTATATGTGCCACATTTTCTTAATCCAGTCTATCATTGATGGACATTTAGGTTGGTTCCAAGTTTTTGCTATTGTGAATAGTGCCGCAATAAACATATGTGTGCATGTGTCTTTATAGTAGCATGATTTATAATCCTTTGGGTATATACGCAGTAATGGGATTGCTGGGTCAAATGGTATTTCTAGTTCTAGATTCCCTGGGGAAACGCCACACTGTCTTCCACAATGGTTGAACTAGTTTACACTCCCACCAACAGTGTAAAAGTGTTCCTATTTCTCCACATCCTCCCCAGCATGTTGTTTCCTGACTTTTTAATGATCACTATTCTCACTGGTGTGAAATGGTATCTCATTGTGGTTTTGATTTGCATTTCTCTGATGATCAGTGATGATGAGCATTTTTTCATGTGTCTGTTGGCTGCATAAATGTGTTCTTTTGAGAAGTGTCTCTTCATATCCTTTGCCCACTTTTTGATGGGTTTGTTTGTTTCTTGTAAATTTGTTTAAGTTCTTTGTAGATTCTAGATATTAGCCCTTTGTTGGATGGGTAGATTGCAAAAATTTTCTCCCATTCTGTAGGTTGCCTATTCACTCTGATGGTAGTTTCTTTTGCTGTGCAGAAGCTCTTTAGTTTAATTAGATCCCATTTATCAATTTTGGCTTTTGTTGCCATTGCTTTTGGTGTTTTAGTCATGAAGTCCTTGCTCATGCCTGTGTCCTTAATGGTATTGCCTAGGTTTTCTTCTAGGGTTTTTATGGTTTTAGGTCTAACATTTAAGTCTTAAATCCATCTTGAATTAATTTTTGTATAAAATGTAAGGAAGAGATCCAGTTTCAGCTTTCTACTTATGGCTAGCCAGTTTTCCCAGCACGATTTATTAAATAGGGAACCCTTTCCCCATTTCTTGTTTTTGTCAGGTTTGTCAAAAATCAGATGGCTATAGATGTGTGGTGTTATTTATTTCTGAGGCTTCTGTTCTGTTCCATTGGTCTATATATCTGTTTTGGTACCATACCACGCTGTTTTGGTTACTGTAGCCTTGTAGTATAGTTTGAAGTCAGGTAGCGTGATACCTCCAGCTTTGTCCTTTTTGCTTAGGATTGTCTTGGCAATGTGGTCTCTTTTTTGGTTCCATATGAACTTTAAAGTAGTTTTTTTCCAATTCTGTGAAGAAAGTCATTGGTAGCTTGATGGGAATGGCATTGAATCTATAAATTACCTTGGGCAGTATGGCCATTTTCACGATATTGATTCTTCCTATCCATGAGCATGGAATGTTCTTCCATTTGTTTGTGTCCTCTTTTATTTCGTCAAACAGTGGTTTGTAGTTCTTGAAGAGGTCCTTCACATCCCTTGTAAGTTGGATTCCTATGTATTTTATTCTCTTTGTAGCAATTGTGAATGGGAGTTCATTCATGATTTGGCTCTCTGTTTGTCTGTTGTTGGTGTATAGGAATGCTTGTGATTTTTGCACATTGATTTTGTATCTTGAGACTTTGCTGAAGTTGCTTATCAGCTTAAGGAGATTTTGGGCTGAGACGATGGGGTTTTCTAAATATACAATCATGTCATCTGCAAATGAGACAATTTGACTTCTTCTCTTCCTAATTCTCTTCCTAATTGACTTCTTCTCTTCCTAATTAGGAAGAGAAAGAGAATTTCTTTCCCTTGCCGTGGCCAGAACTTCCAACACTATGTTGAATAGGAGTAGTGAGAGAGGGCATCCCTGTCTTGTGCCAGTTTTCAAAGGGAATGCTTCCAGTTTTTGCCCATTCGGTATGATACTGGCTGTGGGTTTGTCATAAATAACTTTTATTATTTTGAGATACATTCCGTCAATACCTACTTTACTGAGAGTTTTCAGCATGAAGGGCTGTTGAAGTTTGTTGAAGGCCTTTTCTGCATCTATTGAGATAATCATGTGGTTTTTGTCATTGGTTCTGGTTATGTGATGAATTACGTTTATTGATTTCTGTATGTTGAACCAGCCTTGCATCCCAGGGATGAAGCCAACTTGATCGTGGTGGATAAGCTTTTTAATGTGCTGCTGGATTCAGGTTGCCAGTATTTTATTGAGGATTTTCACATCAGTGTTCATCAGGGATATTGGTCTAAAATTCTCTTTTTTTGTTGTGTCTCTGCCAGGCTTTGGTATCAGGATGATGCTGGACTCATAAAATGAGTTAGGGAGGATTCCATATTCATTGGAATAGTTTCAGAAGGAATGGTACCAGCTCCTCTTTGTACCTCTGGTAGAATTCAGCTGTGACTCTGTCTGGTCCTGGACATTTTTTGGTTGGTAGGCTATTAATTATCACCTCAATTTCAGAGCCTGTTATTGGTCTATTCAGAGATTCAGCTTCTTCCTGGTTTAGTCTTGGGAGAGCGTATGTGTCCAGGAATTTATCCATTTCTTCTAGATTTTCTAGTTTATTTGCATGGAGGTGTTTATAGGATTCTCTGATGGTAGTTTGTATCTCTGTGGGATTGGTGGTGATACCCTCTTTATCATTTTTTATTGTGTCTATTTGATTCTTCCCTCTTTTCTTCTTTAGTAGTCTTGCTAGTAGTCTATCTATTTTGTTGATCTTTTCAAAAAACCAGCTCCTGGATTCATTGATTTTTTTTGAAGGGTTTTTTGTGTCTCTATCTCCTTCAGTTCAGCTCTGATCTTAGTTGTTTCTTGCCTTCTGCTAGCTTTTGAATGTGTTTGCTCTTTCGTCTCTAGTTCTTTTAATTGTGATGTTAGAGTGTCAGTTTTAGATCTTTCCTGCTTTCTCTTGTGGGCATTTAGTGCTATGCATTTCCCTTTACACACTGCTTTAAATGTATCCCAGAGATTCCGGTACGTTGTGTCTGTTTTCATTGGTTTCAAAGAACATCTTTATTTCTGCCTTCATTTCGTTATGTACCCAGTAGTCATTCAGGAGCAGGTTGTTCAGTTTCCATGTAGTTGTGTGGTTTTGAGTGAGTTTCTTAATCCTGAGTTATAATTTAATTGCACTGTGGTCTGAGAGACAGTTTGTTGTGATTTCTATTCTTTTCCATTTGCTGAGGAGTACTTTACTTCCAACTATGTGGTCAATTTTGGAATAAGTGCGATGTGGTGCTGAGAAGAATGTATATTCTGTTAATTTGGGGTGGAGAATTCTGTAGATGTCTGTTAGGTCCACTTGATGCAGAGCTGAGTTCAAGTCCTGGATATCCTTGTTAACTTTCTGTCTTGTTGATCTAATATTGACAGTGGGGTGTTAAAATCTCCCATTATTATTGTGTGGGAGTCTAAGTCTCTTTGTAGGTCTCTAAGGACTTGCTTTATGAATCTGAGTTATCCTGTATTGTGTGCATATATATTTAGGATAGTTAGCTCTTCTTATTGAATTGATCCCTTTACCATTATGTAGTGGCCTTCTTTGTCTCTTTTGATCTTTGTTGGTTTAAAGTCTGTTTTATCTGAGACTAGAATTGCAGCCCCTGCTTTTTTTGCCTTCCGTTTGCTTGGTAGATCTTCCTCTATCCCTTTATTTTGAGCCTGTGTGTCTCTGCACGTGAGATGGGTCTCCTGAATAAAGCACACGGATGGGTCTTGACTCTTTATCCAATTTGCCAGTCTGTGTCTTTTAATTGGAAGCATTTAGCCCATTTACATTTAAGGTTAATATTGTTATGTGTGGATTTGATCCTGTCGTTATGATGCTAGCTGGTTATTTTGTCTGTTGGTTGATGCAGTTTCTTCCTAGCATCGATGGTCTTTACAGTTTGGCATGCTTTTGCAGTGGCTGGTACTGGTTGTTCCTTTCCATGTGTAGTGCTTCCTTCAGGAGCTCTTGTAAGGCAGGCCTGATGGTGACAAAATCTCTCAGCATTTGCTTGTCTGTAAAGGATTTTATTTCTCCTTCAGTCATGAAGCTTAGTTTGGCTGGATATGAAATTCTGGGTTGAAAATTATTTTCTTTTAAGAATGTTGAATATTGGCCCCCACTCCCTTCTGGCTTGTAGAGTTTCTGCCAAGAGATCTGCTGTTAGTCTGATGGGCTTCCCTTTGTGGGTAACCCAACCTTTCTCTCTGACTGCCCTTAACTTTTTTTCCTTCATTTCAGCCTTGGAGAATCTGACAATTATATGTCTTGGGGTTGCTCTTCTCAAGGAGTAGCTTTGTAGTGTTCTCTGTATTTCCTGAATTTGAATGTTGGCCTGCCTTGCTAGGTTGGGGAAGTTCTCCTGGATAATATCCTGCAAAGTGTTTTCCAACTTGGTTCCATTCTCCCCATCACTTTCAGGTACACCATTCAAACGTAGATTTGGTCTTTTCACATAGTCCCATGTTTCTTGGAGGCTTTGTTCATTTCTTTTTACTCTTTTTTCTCTAAACTTCTCTTCTTGCTTTATTTCATTAATTCGATCTTCAATCACTGATACCCTTTCTTCCACTTGATCAAATTGGCTATTGAAGCTTGTACATGCATCACATAGTTCTCATGCCATGGTTTTTCAGCTCCATCAGATCATTTAAGGTCTTCTCTACACGGTTTATTCTAGTTAGCTATTCATGTAATCTTTTTTCAAGGTTTTTAGCTTCCTTGCGATGGGTTCAAACATCCTCCTTTAGCTTGGAGAAGTTTGTTATTATCGACCTTCTAAAGCCTATTTCTGTCAGCTCATCAAAGTCATTCTCCATCCGGCTTTGTTCTGTTGCTGGTGAAGAGCTGCGATCTTTTGGAGGAGAAGAGGTGCTCTGGTTTTTAGAATTTTCAGCTTTTCTGCTCTGGTTTCTCCCCATCTTTGTGGTTTTATCTACCTTTCGTCTTTGATGTTGGTGACCTCCGGATGGGGTTTTCGTGTGGATGTCCTTTTTGTTAATGTTGATACTGTCCCTTTCTGTTTGTTAATTTTCCTTCTAACAGTCAGGTCCCTCAGCTGCAGGTCTGTTGGAGTTTGCTGGAGGTCCACTCCAGACCCTGTTTGCCTGGGTATCACCAGCAGAGGCTGCAGAAGAGCAAATATTGCTGCCTGATCCTTCCTCTGAAAGCTTCTTCCCAGAGGGGCACCCACCTGTATGAGGTGTCAGTTGGCCCCTACTGGGAGGTATCTCCCAGTTAGGCTACATGGGGGTCAGGGACCCACTTGAGGCAGTCTGTCCGTTCTCTGAGCTCAAACACTGTGCTGGGAGAACCACTCCTCTCTTCAGAGCTGTCCGACAGGGACGTTTGAGTCTGCAGAAGTTTCTGCTGCCTTTTGTTCAGCTATGCCCTGCCCCTAGAAGTGGAGTCTACGTGTGGAGGCAGAGAGGCCTTGCTGAGCTGTGGTGGATTCCACCCAGTTCGAGCTTCCTGGCTGCTTTGTTTACCTACTCAAGCCTCAGCAATGGTGGACGCCCCTCTCCCTGCCAGGCTGCTGCCTTGCAGTGGATCTCAGAGTGCTGCACTAGCAGTGAGCAAGGCTCTGTGGGCGTGGGACCCACCAAGCCAGGTGTAGGATATGATCTCCTGGTGTTTTATTTGCTAAGACCATTAGAAAAGCACAGTATTTGGGTGGGAGTGTCCTGTTTTTCCAGGTACCATCTTCTGTGAAGGTACAGCTTCCCTTGGCTAGGAAAGGGAAATCCCCCGACCCCTTGCACTTCCTGGGAGAGGCGATGCCCCGCCCTGCTTCGGGTTGCCCTCCGTGGGCTGCACCCACTGCCCAACTAGTCCCAGTGAGATGAACCAGTTACCTCACTTGGAAATGCAGAAATCACCTGTTGTCTGCGTTGATCATGCTGGGAGCTGCAGACCAAGCTGTTCCTTTTTGGCCATCTTGGAACGGGATTCAATTTGATACACATTTTTATACAGATTTTTTTTCCTGAACCATTTGAAAATCAGTTGTAGACATCATGCTCCTTTGCTCCTAAATATTTCAGTTTATATTTCCTAAGAACAAGGACATTTTCTAACATTAACACAGAATAATTATCAAATTTAGGAAATTCAGTATTTTATCAGACTTCATGTTTGCCAGTCTGCTGAGCTTTAAAGGCCTTCTTTCCATTTTTCTATTGTGAAGATGTTTACAGTTATAAGAAAGTTGAAAGAATAGTTTGGTGAACATCTGTGAACCCTCTTGGATTCAATAAATATTTTGATGTATTTTCTCTTTCTCACAGACACATACTTTTTTCCTTTGCTCATTAGAAAGTTGCAGATATCATAACATCATCCCTTCAACACACATCTTTTTAAGAGCATTTTCCCTCATCACTACAATATCATTATTACACCTAAGGAAATTGACGGTAATTCCCTAATGTCCTCTAATGTCTTTTTTTTTTTTTTTTTTTTTTTTTGAGACGGAGTCTTGCTCTGTCACCAGGCTGGAGTGCAGTGGTGCGATCTTGGCTCACTGCAACCTTCACCTCCTGGGTTCAAGCGATTCCCCTGCCTCAGCCTCCTAAGTAGCTGGGACTACAGGTGCGTGCCACCAAATTAGCCTGGCTAATTTTTTTTTTTTTTGTATTTTAGTAGAGATGGGTTTCACCATGTTGGCCAGTATGGTCTCAATCTCCTGACTTCGAGCTCCACCTGCTTTGGCCTCCCAAAGTGCTGGGATTACAGGCATGAGCCACCGTGCCTGGCCCTAATGTCCTCTAATATCTGAACCGTATTCAGATTTTCTTTGTTGTCCCAAGAATATATATGTGTGTGTGTGTGTGTGTGTGTGTGTGTGCGTGCGCAGGTGTGTGTGTAAAATCCAAGCTGGTATTCCCTAGATTGAACCACATTCTGGGTTTGACTGATTGTTTCCTCATGGTTTGTTTAACTTGTATCTCTATGTTCTATGTAAAATAGTATCTTAAGTTAACTGCGTTTTCCCCTGATTACTGGAGAGGCTGATCACCTTTCATTTGGAGAGGCTGATAACCTTTCATTTGCTGTTCAGGTTTCCTCTTCAGTGAATTCCCTATTCATATTCTTTACCTGTTTTTTGTTGAATTGTCTTTGCCTTTTCTTAAAGATTTGTAGGAATTCTTTACATATTCTGGATAATAATCTTTGGTTGGTTATATATAGTATCTACATTTCAAACAAGCAGCCCAAATAATTGAGTTGCCAAGTGGTTTTTGGACAGCTCTTTTTAGAAGTTCTCATCATACTATCCTCCTCTTTAAACTATAATAGTTTGATCCCAAGTAAATAGATGAAAGAGGTAATGTTTAATCACAAAATACAAATGGACTAAAATGAATCAGAACCATGGTATGCTAATAAATATGTACTTATATTCTTGTTAGCACTCATTTAAGGTACTCTTATCGTCCTTAATATTAGAGAGTGCCAGTCCCACTTTGTTCTTCTGATAAATGAACATGCTATGGTTTAATAGAAAGAGTATGGGCTTTGGAGTCAGAGATCTACATTTATATCCTGACTATCCTTTTTCTAGCTACATAGCCCTATGCAATTTACTTAGATATTCATTCTACAGTTCCTCATCTGTAAAACTGCAAGTTGCCTTATACAGTGATTGTGAAGATACAATGAATAATGAATACGAAAACATTTTGTCCAACATCAGATGAAAAATAGGCATTAAATCTTATCCTACACTTTTTTTCCCTTCCTTTCTCCCTCCTTATGTTTTTAGACTCGTAAGTATCACAGAACTGGTCCCTTTGAAAAACAGTATGTTGGTAGCTTACTGACTTTCCTGATTACATTTAGCCAGGGCTTTGTTTTCCAACCAGGATATGCACAGTCTGAGGCTTCATGATATTGCTACTGAAAACTTTGTGGCAGGCAGCAGTAGCTGGCCAGCGTTTGGTTTACAGTGCTCAAGTTACTTATAATGCCTTGCAGATGCTTAAGCAGCATAGTGAGGGTTCCATAGTTAAACCCACTGTATCTTTCTAGGAGCTTGCAGAGCTAGAAAGTGCCCTCCAGGAGCAGCATGAGGTGAATGCATCTTTGCAGCAGACCCAGGGAGATCTCAGTGCCTATGAAGCTGAGCTAGAGGCTCGGCTAAACCTAAGAGATACTGAAGCCAGCCAGCTCAAGGAAGAGCTGGAAAAAGTAACAAGACTAACCCAGGTAAGTAGGAGCATAAAGCCAACTAGAAACTAAGTACCCTGTGCCTGAAGATATCATCCTTCTTTTATTTATGTCTTAATTTAAAGTTAAGCGTTTTTTCATACCATGTATATGGAGTGATGAGAAAGGCAGAATTTTGGAGTCAGACATTCCGAGTGCTAATAACTACCCCTGTGTGAACATGGGCAAATCAGTTCATAGCTCTGAGCCTCCCAGCCTTTTCCTCCTCTGTAAAATGGCTTATGGGGAAGATAAATGAGAGAAATGACATGAAAGCACCTGACATCGATACTCAATAAATGCTAGTTTGTTTTTCCTTCTTAGAACAGGTTTAAGAGACTTTTTTTTTTTTTTTTGAGACGGAGTCTCGCTCTGTCGCCCAGGCTGGAGTGCAGTGGCACGATCTCGGCTCACTGCAAGCTCCACCTCCCGGGTTCACGCCATTCTCCTGCCTCAGCCTCCGAGTAGCTGGGACTACAGGTGCCCGCCACCACGCCCGGCTAGTTTTTTGTATTTTTAGTAGAGACGGGGTTTCACCATGTTAGCCAGGATGGTCTCGATCTCCTGACCTCGTGATCCACCCGCCTCGGCCTCCCAAAGTGCTGGGATTACAGGCTTGAGCCACCGCGCCCGGCCCTTTTTTTTTTTTTTTTTTTTTGAGACGGAATCTTGCTCTGTTGCTAGGCTGGAGTGCAGTGATGTGATGTCAACTCTCTGCAACCTCCGCCTCCTGGGTTCAAGCGATTCTCCTGCCTCAGCCTCCTGCGTAGCTGGGACTACAGTGTGTGCCACCATGCCTGGCTAATTTTTTGTATGTTAGTAGAGATGGGGTTTCACCATGTTGGTCAGGCTGGTCTACAAACTCCCCACCTCAGGTGATCCGCCCACCTCAGCCTCCCAAAGTGCTGGGATTACAGGCATGGGCCACCGCGCTTGGCCGAGACCTCTTTTAGGTTGATGGTAAGTTGTAGTTTGCTGTCTCCTTTCAGGGTTGGCTGAAAGATCCACTAGTTTAAATTGTACTTGCAAGTTACAGAAAACATATCCAATAAATATTTATTGATTGGCCATTGAGGGCCAGGTGCTGTGGATTCTCTAGGGAAAGCACAGACATGGTCACCATCCTGTGGAGCTGACAGATCTCTGATTGGTAAACTTTAGTCCAGCAGGTGAAACAGGTGTGGAAGAAAGAAAGAGACAGGATTCTTTGGCCAAGGAGGAAGTAGTCAGGGAAGATCACCCTACAGAAATGATGTTTCAGCTGATGACTGATGGATGAGTAGGATTTGGCCATGCAGAGGGGACAGGGTGAAAGGGGTAAAGGTAAGGTATGTGTATTCTAGGCAGAGAGGTGAGGAGAGAGAGCATATAGTAAGTACATTTAAAGTGCTGAAAGTATGCCTCCAGGATGCCAGGAGCAGGGAGAGGAGTGAGGAAAGAGAACGAGAGGTAAAGGCAGAGGGGCAGGCAGAGGCCAGTTGTAATATATTCTTTATCAGATTAAAAATACAATTTATTAGCCAGATGAGCTGCATCTTCTTTCAGGAAGCCACTTCAACCTTTCCTTTCTGCCTGCTGAAAATCTGGGTTCAGGACTCCAGTTTGGTTTTCCTATAACCTGTGCACAGTAAAGGTATTTATCATGCATATGATGATCATCTGTTTAGATGATCCTAGATGATCTGTTTGTTTTACCCCAGCTAGACTCAGAGCTCAGTGAATGCCCAGATTGTATCTGTTTGTTTCTGTTTTTTTAGTGCCTGGCATATGAGAAGTGTCAATACGTGCTTATTTGATAAAAATGAAATAAATAAGATATTTTGAATCTCAGGAATGCATGTAAAAAATAATTCATATAATTAGAAAATGAACTAGAAATATATCTGGTTTATTATAGTAATTATGTATATTCCTTTACTTATGAGATATCAGATCATCACTAGACAGTTGTCAGGATTGTATTTCTCAAGAGTGCTGAGTTTTGTAGAAGTATAATTGACAAGATTAGAGTCTCAGAAATTAGGAGGTTTTAGGAAAACAATTAAAATAACAGTAAATATTTTAAAATAATAATAAATAAAATAAAATTTCTAGGTGGCATTTTCCTTAATAAATTCTCCTCTTCAAGCCAGACTGTACTAGCTTGAAATACATTGTCCTTTGTACTTTGATTGTCTTTTATTTTCTTCTCAGAAGTCTTGACAAAATTATTTTAAGAGCCTGGCCTTTTCACTGATTCACTTGGTATGGAAAGGGACATTCCCCCTTCCTCAGCACCAAGACTGCCAGGATTGGTCTTCAAACCACACTAAGAATATGAAGCATAACAGGTCTTCTGTCTCTGATCTGAAGATCTGCAGGTCTCTGATTGGTAAACTTTGGTTACATGAACTCCCTTGTGATGCTCGATAAGTACAGATTCCTTGGCCCCACCCACCCTAGAGATTCTGATCCAGAATCTCTTTTCTGAGATAGAAGTTAGGTGTCTGCATTTTTAACAGGCATACCTAGTGTTGATACAGGTTTTTTGAGGACCACAGTTTGAGAAATACTAGTCTAAGGGAAAGAAGAGCAATAATTGTTGGATCACTTGCACAACTTTTAAAGGTAGGTGCTTCGGCCCACACCTGAAGATTCTGATTTGTTGTATTTGGGCTGACCTGATTCCGATGCTTACTCCTTCTTAAGTGTTAATAATAGTTTAAGGATTGTGTGAAAAAATTATCTTTGGTTTTTAAATTTGGGAGTACAAACATAAAATTGAGTTGTAAAACTATAGCTAGCCAGGGATTGTGTGTATATGTAAATTTATTTGTGCCTTTTAAAATAATAAATTATTGCTGTTTTATACTTTCATGTCATTGCTTCGTATGGTGACAGTTAGAACAATCAGCCCTTCAAGCAGAACTTGAGAAGGAAAGGCAAGCCCTCAAGAATGCCCTTGGAAAAGCTCAGTTCTCAGAAGAAAAGGAGCAAGAGAACAGTGAGCTCCATGCAAAACTTAAACACCTGCAGGTAGAGATTTGTTGTTTTAGAATACATTCTTACACAGAACACCCAAAGATGACGATATCTTTAGTCAGGCACTTAGCAACCTGCTCTAACATGTAGTAAGCAACTTGAATTACTAGACAAAAGGGAATTCTGGGTGGAGCAGCACCATAGCCCCTATTCTCTTGTGACCATTGTTTTAAAATTGTTATTTGTGAATCTCCTTTTGTTTTTATGATGGTGCAAAGAGATAGAGGCAGTGTCAGTAGTAAACAATATACTGTGTAAACTCATGGGCAAAAGCAGTATCTTGCATTTCTTCTAAAAGTAGATTTGTCACCAGACCGAACTAAAATGATCAGATTGGTGCATTCCTCTTCCGCTGAAATATCTTTGTAATTATCCAGGAATTTAACTAGAGTGGGTTGCAGTGGGATTTCTTATGTGTAAACAGTTTTCACAATCCTATTCTCGGAAAGGATGCTATTAAAAATGTAATCATTTTTTATTTGTGGGAATGTATGTCAACATATGTATAGCTGTTCTCACAGTAATCTGCTGAACAAACTGCAGGAAAAACAGGTGGATAGGATTTTTCTGATAATTAAACTCTCAAAGAAGACAGATGTCCGAACAAACAAGTACCTGAATCATCACTCAGGTCTCCAAATCTGTGAGGCTGGGGGCCTCTTGGCTAGCTGAGATGGTAGCTGTTATCACCAGAAATAAAAGGGCAGAGTTTATGTGGCTTGGAGGAAGGGTTCCAAAAAAAACCATGTAGGGGAATTTGAGAGAAATAAGACTAAGCTCACGCAAAAGTTCTTCTTCTAACACTTCAAATGTTTGTTCCTTGAAGTTTAAAGAAATCTAATAACCTAGAATTTAATTTTTACTGCTCTCAGTTCCACTTCTGAAGCAAATATAAAAGATACACATGTTTTTCATTACTATGTGAGGTGTGTGTGTGTGTTGGGTCTTCCTTGAGTTATCATTTTCCATTTTTAGTATAGAAATTTTCATATAACACAAAAACAGAATACTTATGACCCTTTATTTATCCATTGCCCAACCTAAACAGTTGTCAACATTCATTGTTTCATTTTGTCCACCTCTTTTGTTGCTGGAATATTTTAAAGAAAAATTTTATACATCTTTCTTTCACCTGCAAATACTTAAGTGTACATCTCTTACAGAAAAGGACTAATATATATTCTTCAGGGGACTTCTCCAAAGTAGAAAGTGAAGTCAGCTTTCTAGAATGCTTACACGTGTTGTGGGACTAAGTTAGAACTAGATTCTTTGGTTACTTGGTCAGCTAACCTCCTGAGTACAAGTTAAACCCACTCTACAATTCTTTGTCAGAAATCATTTAGTTGCAATGAACCAAAACCTACTCACAGGAGCTCAAGAAAGGAGATAGCTTGCTAGGAACTAGAGCTGCTCCACCTTTGATGTTGATATAGGGGCTTTCTCATTTCTCTTTTTCAATCTCTCCGAGCATTGTTTGTGGCCCAGCATAGACCCCAGCCCTGAGCTGACGTATTTTCAAGTCCAACATTTATATAGACTTGCTGTACTGAATCTTGTTTCAAATTATGGAGAGAATGAGAACCTGTTTTCTGGCTAGTGGATGTGTTGACTGGCCTCAAGTCAGATGATCTGTGGCCAGGATTAGATAGTACTACAGAAAGGGCTGCCTTGGGGCAATTTTATAGATAAAGAGGACTCCAGATGGAACAGGCACTTGAAAACATATTAATTGCATTCTAAATTCTTTATTTCAGTTAACATTGTTACACTGAGTTTGAAGTAGATTACTCCTAGGGAAATTTTAGGAATTTCTTTTTACTTGAAAGAGGCATTGTCTGAATTTAGTTCTGTGGTCTAGATATGTTTGTTAGTTCGTTAGTAGTGAAAATATGCTGTCATGTAATAGATAATCCCTATTTCATCCCCCTCCATAGGATGACAATAATCTGTTAAAACAGCAACTTAAAGATTTCCAGAATCATCTTAACCATGTGGTTGATGGTTTGGTTCGTCCAGAAGAAGTGGCAGCTCGTGTGGATGAGCTAAGAAGAAAACTGAAATTAGGAGCTGGGGAAATGAAGTAAGGAAAAAGCAAGACCTCCAAGACTAGAGTGGGCCTCACAACTTGGGAGTTGTGAGTGTGAGGTTCAATGATAAACTCACCTGTCTAAGTTCTGTTAATGGCAAATTTCTTTTGTAAGGTTCTCCGTATAATGTTTTCATGACTGAGACAGAAGATTATTTAATTTTAATTGTCTGCCACTGATAGTTTTTACATTTTGGATCTTTTTTTTTTTTGGTATTTAAGGGTAATTTTTGGTATTTAAGAGTTTTTTTTTCTTGAAAGTTAATTATATATGGTCAGGAAGTAGAGCCACATTATACATTTTAAATAGAGAAGAAACATCAAAAGAAAACATAATTATTTCAAATATATGAAATGGACATTTATTTTTGGAGCAAATATTGTTAGCCTCATGTGAGCCTATGGTTTCAGAGTGGCGGCAGTCATTTGATAAAACAATAATTTGCACTTAGGAGATGGTCAGTAAATTGCTATAGATTGACACCAGTCCCTCCACACAGTTTTTTACTCGAGGTAATGTTAATAGCATGTTTGCATCAAAAATTAAATGTCACATTTATACCATTTTTCCTCCTCGCTAGCATCCATAGTCCTTCAGATGTCTTAGGGAAAAGTCTTGCTGATTTACAGAAACAATTCAATGAAATTCTTGCACACTCCCAGTGGGAAAGAGATGAAGCACAAGTTAGAGAAAGAAAACTCCAAGAAGAAATGGCTCTGCAGCAAGAGAAACTGGCAACTGGACAAGAAGAGTTCAGGCAGGCCTGTGAGAGAGCCCTGGAAGCAAGAGTAAGAAAAGGACAAGAGGCACCTGGAGGGAAGTGTTTGGCAAATATTAATGTTTTCCAGCAAATTACAATGCTTCCTTTGTCATGTAAATACAACAGAATTGTTGTTATTTTCACTTATAACAAGTCAAGCTGGGTGTGACTAAAACTCAACCCTGAATGTGGTTATTATGTCAAAGTCAGGCTTGTTTGTGACATTGTGTTTTCCTTGATTTGGAAGCAAAGGCAAGTTATTTTATAATAGGCAGGTAAATAATGCCACATTCCTAGAGTATGGTGTGTTGCCAGAATCTGGTATTTTTTGATGTGATGATTTTAATGAAGAGGCAAACATTCAAATGACTCCTAGAGATCGTTCAAGATAAAACCATTCCTGACAACTCGTTAGTAAATAATTAAGTTACAGCCTATAGTAAAATGGGTGATAATTCATAAAAAGTTTTAATTTTTTTTAAAACATATTTTGCCTAAAAATCATTCTTGAAATCTTATTTCTTCACAGATTAATTTTGATAAGAGACAACATGAAGCGAGAATCCAGCAACTGGAGAATGAAATTCACTATTTGCAAGAAAATCTAAAAAGTATGGAGGAAATCCAAGGCCTTACAGATCTCCAACTTCAGGAAGCTGATGAAGAGAAGGAGAGAATTCTGGCCCAACTCCGAGAGTTAGAGAAAAAGGTAGGGAAGGCTTGGAAAATGAGACACATAAGTGCCTGCTGGCAGTGCTCTGCCCACTGGCAGTGTTCTGCCCACTGGCAGCTAGGTCAGCTGAGACGGGTGCGATCTGTAGTCACCTCTGGCTACATTGCTGGCACAGTGCTGAACCTGACCTGGGTGGGACCTGGATGCATGTCATTGAATCAAGAGCCTAAGACCAGGTGTTATGGTAGATGGAAACAAGAGAATTGAGAATGTAAGGAGTGACTTTCGAGTTAATTAGGTGGTACTTAACAATGATATTGGGAGGAGTTTGACTCCTTTGAAGCCTCTTGTCCAATTGGACACATCCATGGAAAGTTACTTTTAAACTCCTCATCATCCTTTCTAATACCCCTGCCTCTCTTTGATGGCTTTTCTCCATTCCACCTCAACCATCTACTCCCATTGTCACATTCTGGACTTTGTCAAGTTTAAAAATTGCACCCATCTCTGAAATCACAAACTGAAGTGTCTTGCTCTAATCATAACCACTTATGTTGCTGGCATCCACACACTAAAAATTTCTCAACCTTATTGAGCTTCCAGTTCAATAGCCTCACCCCGACCTTTGCTATCTGTTAAGCCCTTGTCTTTACTTTCTTACTTGTCCAACTTAAATTTTGTGGTCTACCAGCTATAACTTTTTTTTTTTCTCTACAAATATCCTTAAGTCCCTTGTCCTTTTCTACTGTTTTATTTCACTGACAAAACTGAAGCTCTCTGCTTTCTTTGGGCCTGCACTTACACTGGGTGTTCCTGGAGAAAAAAGTCACCCATCCAGTATAGTGGTGTCATTAAAAACTTATAGTTACCAATCTCAAATGGACAATATGGCCCTTTCCTGTGGTGATCTTCCTCTCCCATGCCTCACTGTTTCACACCTTCTCATCCTCTCACCTGCCGTCTGCTTTCTCCCAGCCTCAGTGAATGACTTGCTTTATCCTTCACTGAGAAGCCATCAGTTTCCAAGTCCTGTTGAATCCATCTCTAAAATATATCTGGAATATATGACCTTTTTCCTTCTCTGATGCTAGACACTTGTGCTGTCATCATCTCTTCTGGATGACTGCTGTGGCTGTCTGATCGATCTGTCACTTCTACTCATGACCCTGATCTCCAGAGCTGCCAAGATGCTCTTTCTAAAATGTCAAGTGGCTATAATCAGTCTCCCCTCCAGTAGCTTCCTTTGTTCTTAGGATTAAGGCCAAAATTCTTAAGCCTACGAGGCCTATGTGATTTGCCTCTATTTAGATCTCTCCTTTTCTCACTGTGCTTCTCCTTTCAGTTGCTCAAAAATGCCAAATTCCTTTACTAACACCCTATGCCCAGGGCCTGATTTCAAAGGCAGGTTCATCCATGCCTTGGTGGTAGTACCAGGAAATGTTTTTCCAGTAAATGGAAGAAGTTATGACCACTAAGATTCTTGACCAAGAAGACCTAGTTCAAGTTTCTCACAGTTTTGAGATCTATTATTTATTCAGTGGATATATGTGGAGTACCTCCTGTGTATCAAGTATTGTTCTAGGCAGCAGTGAACAGAGTCCCTACCCTCCTGGAGCTTACATCTGAATTCATTCCTGCCAAATAATTTATCTGTTTAATTAATGTTTCTTTTATTTTAGAAGAAACTTGAAGATGCCAAATCTCAGGAGCAATTTTTTGGTTTAGATAAAGAACTGAAAAAACTGAAGAAAGCTGTGGCCACCTCTGATAAGCTAGCCACAGCTGAGCTCACCATTGCCAAAGACCAGCTGAAATCCCTTCATGGAACTGTTATGAAAATTAACCAGGAGCGAGCAGAGGTGAGTTCACATGTACAGAACAGGTTTCCATCAATGATGCTGCTGTCAAAAAACATGGCAACTTGTATTATTGATCTTGTTATAAACATTGGTTATTTTACAAACCACTGTAAAGTTGTCTGTTTTTCTTAAGACCTACAGATTATATTCCCCCCATAACAACCCCCAATAATTTATTTTGTGCTACCATGGATCCTGCATTCTACTGAGCCCTGAAAGGAATCATCAAATAAACATACTATCCCTACCTTTACGTGTAAGGATCTGCTTAGGGAGGTAGCTGTCAATATCTGCCTGGTCAAGGGTTCTTGAAGGATTGTCATATAATCCCTCTGAATCTCAAATTTTTCATCTTGTGCAGTTATGTGAAAATGTTACTTCATAGTATGACTCCTTACTGAGCTAATGGCTGTTACTATGCTTTATAGGATGCAAATGCTAATAAGATTAAGATAGCAGATCATAGGAGACAAAAATATCTAATGATGAGAGCCCAGAGAGACATAATCATGGAAGACTGTAGTAAAAGTACAAAAGTAAAAAAGTTAGCCTTTGTTCTTTCTGATGTCGCACCTTGGGGTTGGGGGCTGGGCAGGCTGCCCAACAATGGGAACAACACAGGAGAAGGTGGGGCTTGGGTGTCCATTTTTATGAACAGCCTGGTAGGCAATGTGATGAAAGCAGAGGAATCAATCCAAGAGGAAGAAATGAAGAAAACAACCTGTGATAGCAGTGGTGCCTTTCTCATATCTCTGTCCCAGTAGGAGTTGCAGGAAGCAGAGAGGTTCAGCAGAAAGGCAGCACAAGCAGCCAGGGATCTGACCCGAGCAGAAGCTGAGATCGAACTCCTGCAGAATCTCCTCAGGCAGAAGGAGGAGCAGGTCAGTGTTGGTACCCAGAGACCTCCCCTTTATCAGATTCTTATCAGTTCCTAAAAGACAAAATTACTGTAGGTGATGTCTCAAAGAATTCTGAAGTGCAGTCAATAGTTAATCAGTACTTTATCCTCTACTGTGTGCCAGGCTTGGTGCAGTTTCCAAGTAATGCAGTTTCCTCACTGGGAAAGTGTAAATAAATATAGAATCATAATCAAGTTGAAAGGATAAATGTGTTTGGGAAAGAATGAATTCATTGGCAACTTTGTGTGATTTTTTTAAAATAGTTTCGACTTGAGATGGAGAAAACAGGTGTAGGTACTGGATCAAACTCACAGGTCCTAGAAATTGAGAAACTGAAAGAGACAATGGAACGACAAAGGATAGAGATTGCAAGGCTGCAGAATGTACTAGACCTCACCGGAACTGGTAAAGGATTGGGCTTTGATTTTTGGCAGTGGTTTTGTAGTCGTAAAATTAAATTATCTTGTTTGTTTTTTACCTTTAACTGTTACAAATCAATTCCATGCTTGATTTAGAGAGCTGTGGTAATTAGCTTAATAAGTAAAATCAGATAATTTTAAAAGTATTTTCTGTAAGTGTGTTACTGGGGGACTTGGGTGCCAAGACAGGAGTTTCGTATTTGTGGCCGGGCGCAGTGGCTCACTCCTATAATCCTAGCACTTTGGGAGGCCATAGCGGGTGGATCGCTTGAGGTCGGGAGTTCGAGACCATCCTGGCCAACATGGTGAAACCCTGTCTCTACTAAAAAATACAAATATTAGCCAGGCGTGGAGGTGGGCACCTGTAAACCTAGCTACTCAGGAAGCTGAGGCAGGAGAATCACCTGAACCTAGGAGGCGGAGGTTGCAGTGAGCCAAGATTGGGCCACTGCACTCCAGACTGGATGACAGAGTAAGACTCTATCTCAAAATAAAAAAAAAGAGAGCTTTGTATTTGTAATTTCAAAAGAAATAATGTTTACAAATCAGTTTATTTGCTTTTTTTTTTTTTTATTTACCAAAGGGCAGACTGAAAGTCAGCTTTGAGGAACTGATAAAATTAATTGACTCTCATGGAATCTCTTTTATATTTTGAAAAAGAAAGGAAGTAAATGATTTCATATCAATTTCAGAGAATGACTTTTCTTTACAGACAACAAAGGAGGCTTTGAAAATGTTTTAGAAGAAATTGCTGAACTTCGACGTGAAGTTTCTTATCAGAATGATTACATCAGCAGCATGGCAGATCCTTTCAAAAGACGAGGCTATTGGTACTTTATGCCACCACCACCATCATCAAAAGTAGGAATTCTGTGGTGTTGGGAATGTATACTGAATTTTCTTGAAGAAAGTGTGACATTGTCCCCTTCCCCAAATTTATGAGCAGGTACCAAAAATGACATTTCTATGCTAAGCCGTGCATTGAGGTTCTGTAGTGTTTTTAATATTTGAGATGAAAATAGGGCTTTCTTGGGGAAGGTGACAGTTGGCTGTTCATACTCAGGTGCTATGTGTTAAGGTCCTTGAATGAGGATACTATAAGGGGAAAAGGTGATTTGAGCCCAGAGAGCCTGCTGAAATGGGCATAGAATTGTGCAGAACCTCCTACAGAAAAAAAGGCACCTGGATTTCATGTCCTTTTAACAAACATTCATTCAGTGCTTACTGAAGCCTAGGCCAAGTGGTAGGCAGTGGTGAGGCATCACATTGAATGGTAAAGCCCCTGCTCTCAAAGATCTCATTGGCCATGCCAGCATAATTGCAAAATGGTGACAACAGACCTGACCTGTATTCTCTAGTTGCAGAGAGATGTTAAGGATTCATCTGATGGGAAGTTCAGGAAGGAATGCTTCTCAAGCAGTGGTGTAGAGTCAGCACTTAACAAGCAGTGAGCGATGGACTTTTAGGAGGGAGGAAACAGCTTGTGTGGAAGAGGAGAGTTATTGGCTTAGCAAAGACAAGTAGCTTTGTGGGACTAGAGGATTTATAGGAGCAGTGTCAGATGAGGCTGAAAAGTAGATTGGGGTCATGCCTTTTTTTTTTTTTTTTTTTTTTTTTTGAGGTGGAGTCTTGCTGTGTCCCCCAGGCTGGAGTGCAGTGGTGTGATCTCGGCTCCCTGCAGCCTCCGCCTCCTGGGTTCAAGCAATTCTCCTGTGTTAGCCTCCTGAATAGCTGGGATTATAGGCACGCGCCACCATGCCTGGCTAATTTTTACATTTTTAGTAGAGACAGGGTTTTGCCATGTTGGCCAGGCTGGTCTCAAACTCCTGACCTCAGGTGATTTGCCCACCTCAGCCTCCCAAAGTGCTGGGATTACAGGCATGAGCCATCACCGTGCCCGGCCTGAGGTCATGCTTTTTTAAAAGGGCCTTAGAATCTCTTATACTTAATTATATAGGCCATGGGAAATGGGTTGTATACTAAAATGATCAGAGCTGTAGTTTAGGAATAATATTCTGGCTAGTACAGAGACTATACTTGTGGTAGGGTGAGCTTTCTGTGGGGCTCTTTGAACTGATTGAGGTAAAGAGTAGAAGCCAGAGCTAGATCAGTGGATCTGGGAAAGAGGAGATGAGATTAAAAGATGTTAAAGAGAAATGGTCAGAGCCTGGGACCTGAATGTGGGAAGTGAGAAGAAGACTGGGGCCTGAATGTGGGAAGTGAGGAGAAGACTGTAGGCTATATTCATCCAAAGCAGAGGGGGGCCTAGTGCCATCCTGCTAGAATCAGCCGATGAGCAATAGTCAGGGAGAAGCAGCTCAGATACAGTAGGATCCCAGGGCTGTGTAGACTTAACCAGACCCCTGAAGAGCAGAATCTTAGATTCTCCCAGCAATCCTAAAGGAAGCCAACTCCTTGGTACAACCAGAGTTGGAGGTGGAAGCAGTATAAATTAGAGCAAAACATATAAGCCTGAGCTGGGTGAAGGTTTAGAGGATGTACCTACAGACTGGGAAGGAGAAAGAGGGTAGCAGAGTAGAGCTTTAAAGCCATGCCAAGCTCCCAGGACAACAGAAGACTGGTGTCCCCAGATTTCTTCGAAGTTCACGGGTTTCCTTTGCCTCAGTTGCTGGGCCATTAAGGATGAGGTTAAAAACAAAACGAAACAAAAAACCACTAGGAAAAATTACTACAGAGAGAACAGAGGCTGACACCCGGGAGTCTGATCACTATGGAGAACTTGCTTTCATTTCTGTCTCTTGGGGAGTTGCTGCATAAAATTAACCCAGTCAAACTGCTAGATAACATGCTTTTTCCATTTTGGTATGGCCAAGGACTTGTGATTTCTAGAAAATTGTACCAAAAGAGAGGATAGGAGATGGGTGTTTTAAAATGGCTTTTGAAAGGATAAATAGACATTAATTTGGTTGCTTTCACCACACTTTGAGCCCTTCACTTTCACAGACCAGTCTGATGTGACCCCAGCCATTACCCACACAGCCCTCCTTTCTGCATGGCTTCCCTGACACTGCCATGTCGATCAAGTCCAGAGGGATGTTAATAAACTGAATTGTGTATGGAACTGCAGTTTATGTGACTGTGTAATCACCTCACTTCTGTGAAAAATAAGGATAATGAAAAGAAACCAAGTTCTTTCTCAACCTTGCTACATCTCAACTTTGCTCTAGACTTTGACATTTCTTAAAATCAGCCTTTCCGTTTGTAATAGATAGTGTGCTTTGCTGTCATTTGTTTTAGGTTTCCAGCCATAGTTCCCAGGCCACCAAGGACTCTGGTGTTGGCCTTAAGTACACAGCCTCAACTCCTGTTAGAAAACCATGCCCTGGGCAGCAGGATGGGAAGGAAGGCAGTGGACCTCCCCCTGCCTCAGGATACTGGGTTTATTCTCCCATCAGGAGTGGGTTACATAAATTGTTTCCAAATAGAGGTAAGTCAAATCACATAGGAAAGTTGCATTTCTCTTGCCCGTTTAATAACCTTTTATTGATTCCCTGAAATCCCTAAGTCACAGTCCAGACTCCTTAGCTAGCTCCATAAGGTCTTCTGTGATCTGGTCTTGGCCAGTGACCTCTTGTCGTCGTTTTAAACCCTGTCTGGAATGTCCTTCCTCCTTCCCCTCCCATGCTGCTGCCTACTTATCCTTCAGCAAGACCTAGGTCCTCAAACAATGCTCCTAAATGGAGCTTTCTTCCACCCTGCTTCACCCAGGCTGACTAAGCAGCCTCTTTGACTGTACTGGAGCATGGTGTCTTGTGTCTGTGCCTCATGGCATTAATCTCACCTTCCTAAAATGAAGTGTTATGGATCTGTCTTCCAAAGCTCTGGGGGAAGAGTCAGACCTGATTAAATCTTTTTCACTTATTAGCTGTGTGGTCTTTGGCTAATTATGTAGCTTCTGAAACTGTTAATCTGTAAAATGTGAATATGACCTTCTGAGAATTTGTTCATTCAGAAACTTTTTTTTTTTGAGATGGAGTCGCGCTCTGTCACCGGGCTAGAGTGCAGTGGCACCATCTTGGCTCACTGCAACCTCTGCCTCCCGGGTTCAAGTGATTCTCTCTCCTGCTTCAGCCTCCCGAGTAGCTGGGATTACAGGCGTGCACCACCATGCCTGGCTAATTTTTGTATTTTTAGTAGAGATGGGGGTTTCACCATATTAGACAAACTGGTCTCCAACTCCTGACCTCAAGTGATCCACCTGCCTCGGCCTCCCAAAGTGCTGGGATTACAGGCATGAGCCACGCATGTGGCCAGGAAGTGTTTATTGAGTGTTTATTGTGTGCCTGTGTTCTAGGTTCTCTGTTGTCAGTGATCAGCAAACATATTTTCTGGTTTTAGGGCAGATAAGTTAGTAAGCTATCACATTGGAGAGTGTTAAATGTCATGACAGTGGTAAACACTGAGTGCTGTGAGATCTTGTATGTAGCATGAATTAGATACCCAGATGGTCACTTAATAAATTAATGAATAAATTAATGAATGCAGAAACAAACCAACAGATAAACATAAGAAAAACTCAAGTGTCAGCCATAGAAAATACTTTGAATCCATGTTTTGAGCTGCTTTTCAAAAGTAGTTTTGACCTTTTTTTCAGTTTTATTCTCACATCTCCAGTATCTTGGCTTAAATGCTGCTGTTTTCTACTAAATTTGTTTACCTGGTAAACCATGGGGGTAAAACACTCTTTTGTTTAATAAACTCTTCTGTTTGTTTCTTTGAAGATGCATGCAGTGGAGGAGATAGTCAGGAAGAGAGTGAGCTGGATGACCAAGAAGAACCCCCATTTGTGCCTCCTCCTGGATACATGATGTATACTGTGCTTCCTGATGGTTCTCCTGTGCCCCAGGGCATGGCCCTGTATGCACCACCTCCTCCCTTGCCAAACAATAGCCGACCTCTCACCCCTGGCACTGTTATTTATGGCCCACCTCCTGCTGGGGCCCCCATGGTGTATGGGCCTCCACCCCGCAACTTCTCAATCCCCTTCATCCCTATGGGTGTGCTGCATTGCAACGTCCCTGAACACCATAACTTAGTAAGTGGAAAGACATATAACTCTCTTTCCACACTGCTTCCATGGGTGACTGATAAGGGTATATACTTAATGAGTTGACCTGTTTATGACTGGATTATATGGCAAAGGTGTGTTTGTAAGGCTGATATTTAGAACTGTGCAAGCATTCTCTTACTAAAATTTCTCTTCTAAAAGCAATGGCGTGTGCCTATAGTCTGAGTTACTCAGGAGACTGAGACAAGAGGTTTGCTTGAGCCCAGGAATTCAAGGCCAGCCCCGGTAACAGCAAAAAATAAAAACCAAAAAAACAAAAATACCATGTACAGGAGTTAGGGTCTCAGGCCAATCTACAAACCTGGGTTAGCCATTTAATAAATGTTTTCAGTCCAGAAGTTTACCATTTTTACAAAGCTTATATATTTTTCTATTGACAGGTGTTATATTAATGTGTATGTATATATTCACTTACTAGTGCCTGTACTTGTACACATACACATATGTATAATATGAGTGTATACACATACATGTACGTGCACGTGTATGCACACAGGTATGGACAGCATACAATAAGGTTTTGGTGGGGATTATCTCTAGGTAGTAGGATTTATTTATTTTTTATTTTCATAGTTTATATTTTGGTGGGGATTATCTCTAGGTGGTGGGATTTATTATTTATTTTCATAGTTTATATTTTATTGTATATAATATTTTGTATTATTATATGTTTTTCCTACTTAATGTTATAAGCATTTGCCCATGGTTTTATAAATGTCTTTAAACAGTATTTTAATGACTGTACAACATTTCTATATTTGTAGGTACTGTAGCTGACCTAAATTCTTACTGTATCTCTTATTCTTAGGCTAGATTCTAAGAAATAATTATTTCCTAATCACTAGATTACTTCCTTTTTCTTTTTTCTTTTTTTTTTTTTGAGACAGACTTTCTCTCTGTTGCCCAGGCTGGAGTGCAGCGGCACAATCTTGGCTCACTGCAACTTCCGCCTCCTGGGTTCAAGCGATTCTCCTGCCTCAGCCTCCCGAGTAACTGGGATTAGAGGCACCCACTACCATGCCCGGCTAATTTTTATATTTTTAGCAGAGATGGGGTTTCACCATGTTGGCCAGGCTGGTCTCGAACTCCTGACCTTGAGTCATCGCCTGCCTCGACCTCCCAAAGTGCTGGGATTACAGGCATGAGCCACTGCGCCCAGCCTCATTAGATTACTTTCTGATTTTTTGGTTCTAGAGAAATAAAATACAATCTAAGCTCCTCCTTCAGACTCAGAACACCTGGAGCCTTTGTTTTTTCCTTACTCTCTTGGCAGATTGAGTGGAAGATAAACTAGGACACATATCAAGTCCACCAGTACCATTGTAATAAGTCAGACTAGTTTTAGAGGGTCTGTGTGCATTTACAAGTTTAACTATAGTAGTCACTCATATTCTCTTAAAGTTTTTTCTTGCACATTGTAATTTGTAACAATTTCTTTCTATTCAGCATTTATTGATAATCTCTTAAACTGGTTCTTTTACTCTCCAAGCTTACCCAGCCGTTTATATAGTTTCTCAGGTACACTTTTATACTTCCCTACGTTTGCATATGTTACTTCTTCAGCCTAGGTCTTTCCTCTTTCATTCATTCTTCAAAACCCAGGCAAAACACCTCTTCCTCTGGGCAGGCTTCTCAGAAAACGTTTCTCCCATTTGTCCAGAGGAGGGAGAGACTTCTGTCTAGAAAGTCTTCTGTGCTAGACACCGAACTCTTTGGAGGCAGAGGTTATCCACAAGAGGCTTGGCAAATGTTTCTCAATCATAGTTGGACTGTTTGAAAAATTAAAGGTTCTATTTGTCCATCAATTTCATCCATGACATTTAACTTTTTATACCAAAGCCTTAGAATCTACCATCATTTTTTGGGTCATTGATACCACTTTAACCACAGTTAATTTCAGCTTTTGGCAGGAAAGAGAGGAAACATCCTGTGATGTTTCAGCTCTGCATTTTTCCCCTTCTTCATTCAGGAGAATGAAGTTTCTAGATTGGAAGACATAATGCAGCATTTAAAATCAAAGCAGCAGGAAGAACAGTGGATGAGAGCATCCAAGCGGCAGTCCGAGAAAGAAATGGAAGAACTGCATCATAATATTGATGATCTTTTGCAAGAGAAGAAAAGCTTAGAGCGTGAAGTAGAAGAATTACATAGAACTGTCCAGAAACGTCAACAGCAAAAGTAATTAATATATTTTTTATAATTCAGACAAATGCGATACTAGTTCATTAATGCTGTCGAATAGAACTTTCTGTAATCTTGGAATGTTCTTGATTTTCCGTCCAAAACAGTAACCACAAGCTCAGTGTGGCTGTTGAGCACTTGAAATGTGGCTGATGGAGCTGAGGAACAAAATTTAGTTTCAATTAATTTAATAGCCACATATTGAGAACCACATTGAGCAATACAGTTCTGAGTTCTTTTGGCCAATAATACAAATCAGTTCTTCTTGTAGTCCCTCTTGAAGAGTGGTATAACCATTTCCCCTCTCCAGTTACCCTAACTAAAAATATGGCAGGGGTTCTCAACTCTTTCTCTTCCGTTACTCTCCTGTGTTTCCAGTTGGTCTCTAAATCCTGCTGACTGCATCCAGAGAGCTCTCAAACTGGTCCCTTTCTGTCATCTCCCCTTCTCTAGCTTTTAATTACTCTCATCCTAGCAATTGTAATAGTTTCCACAGTGGCCTTCCATGTCTTCTCTCTTGGTCTACACTGTATCTTGACACACTGCAAATCTGACTGTTCCACTTTCCCGTGTGATTCTCAGTCCCATCACGATATACACGGCCCTTCTCCATCTGAAACCTACCTGTCTTTTTCTTTTATCACAGTGTTGGGTCTGGCTCACTGTCCTGTGCTTTCCCTGAACACCACGTTTTCTCCTGCCTCTACACCTTTGCTTGTACTGTCTTCTCCCTGCTGACCCCCCTGCCTAACTCCAACCTGTCTTCAAAATAAAGGTCAGAGATCCCCTCTCTTTTTTTTCCTCATTAAAAGCCTATTTCTTCTCAGGTGCCCACAATTCAAGGTTAGCAACCTTGGTCATAGCACTGTTCACACAATGTTGTGGGGAGCCCAGGAGCTCCTTGAAGGCAGTAGCTGGACCTCCATCTCTGTGTCCCATCACCTGTCATAGGATCACTTAGTGAATGCAGCGTCTGTTGATTGGGTTAATTATGCAAAAGCCTATCTGTTGCAGAAGTCCATGAATTATGACAGTTCCCCAGTTTTTGTCATTTAACCCAGACTGGCCCAGACCCCAGGGTAGTAGGGAGGCCTGCAGAGGACACAAGTAAGAAAGACGTGGTTGCTGCCATCTAGCAGCAGACATGTGACTAACAGTCTTGGCAAGTGAAAGCAAGGGCCACACCTAAAAGATAGGGGCTAGACGTTTGAAGGTTAGGCAGATGGTTGTATCTGTTATTTTTGTGGGTATACACATTGGGGAGTGGAATTTTTTTATTCTGAGGTATTTTGGAGGGAGGTGATAGGGTGGTAGGATCACCACTTCTTTTCATAGTTGTAAAAGTGTAATAAATACTATTCTAGGAAGTTTGGATAACACAAAAATGTTCCAAGAAGAAAGTAAAAATCATATGTATGCCTTCATTTAAAGAGAAAGAATCTGTTAAATGTTGAATTTATTTTCATATTTTTCTGTCATGCAGTGATAGATAATCTAATTTTTAAATAATTTTGTCATGTTAGCCTTAAGATATTGAATTGTGTGTCACGGTTTTTGATATGTCAGATGTTGTCACCAGAGTTTTACTTTAGCCGAATGGAATAAATCACAAAATCAGGTAGTCTTCAGGGCAGCCTATAAACTGCCCTTGAAGGATAGTTTTGAGGGAATGGATGAATATTGTGGTAGTGGTTTGCTTTATTTTTGTACCTCAAGAGAATAGAAGTATCAACATTTTCTTGGTCAAGAGATGACAACATAATAATCTTTGTTGTTATATTTAAAAGGGCAAACAATTCCATGTCATGCATTTTACATATTATGCATTTATTGCCAATAAGAATTCCATGTTTAATAAAATGGTAAACATAGACCTTGAACAGAATCAAATGTAGCAGTCTTTCTTATCTATTCTCATATAAAATTAGAAAATCATTGTAGATCTTTTTAGTAGTTAGGCTACAAGTACCTATATTGTCTACATTTACAATTTTTTAATGGGTGTGTATATTATTTTTTAGGGACTTCATTGATGGAAATGTTGAGAGTCTTATGACTGAACTAGAAATAGAAAAATCACTCAAACATCATGAAGATATTGTAGATGAAATTGAGTGCATTGAGAAGACTCTTCTGAAACGTCGCTCAGAGCTCAGGGAAGCTGACCGACTTCTGGCAGAGGCTGAGAGTGAACTTTCGTGCACTAAAGAAAAGGTATGTCTTGTTGTGGTTTGGGGTGTGAGCTCAGTGTGGGTGAGTCAGCTTACTATCTGCATGAAGGATTAGAAAGAGAGTGTGTGTGCTAAGAGGACAGTTGTCCAAGTCAGACAGCCAGGTTCCAGGCTGGACTCTGCTAGTTAAGGAGATGTGAGAATTTGTACAAGTCATGTAAGTCCCCTGGCTTTGCTTTTCTTATCTTTAAATTCAGGCTAAGAATATGTAGGCTTTTCAGCATGGATTAAATAAAACAGCATATTTAAAATTCCTGAAGTTACTTAGTTCCCAGCACACCCCACCTCCTTATCCTGTGTGTCTTTTATATCTAATTATTTGGATTCTGCTGTGTTTTTTAAAATAGGTCAATCTTTATATTCTTATTAAACTACAATGGACCTCACAAGTATTACTTTGGTCTTCAAGTTGATAATGATACAAAATATTTTTTGGTCTGAGATAATATTCTTTTATTTTTTGAGACGGTGTCTCACCTAGGCTGGAGTGGAGTGGTGCAATCTCAGCTCACTGCAACCTCTACCTCCCTGGTTCAAGCGATTCTCCTGCCTCAGCCTCCTGAGTAGAGACGGGGTTTCACCATGTTGGCCAGGCTGGTTTTGAACTCCTGACCTTGTGATCCTGCCTTGGCTTCCCAAAGTTCTGGGGTTACAGGTGTGAGCCACTGCGCCTGGCCCGATAATATTCTTTAGACTACAATACAGAGGGAAGTTGGGGAGAAAAAGGAGTTACCTGTTATTGAGCCACTGCTGTGGCTACGCATGGCCATTTTGTAAATGTTTCGTTTAACTTTCCTGGCAGCCCTGTAGGATGATGTTAGCTTGGTTTACTGAGGTAGCTCGGAGAGGCTCATTACTGGCCCAGGGTCACATAGCCAAGGGCTCTTTTAATTGGATGAGAATTCCAGGATGAAAAGAGTTCCTTACCCACATGAAACACCTCAGGAACTATTATTTTTATTTTGCTATTTCAACATGAATATATTTAAATTAAAAGCAATCTATTACCTGGGAACTAAATTGTTTATTAAAGAAATTCTGTGAGTAATTAAAAATGGAAAAAGTCCTTTTCTTTTCAGATGAGCTGTTCCTTCTGTTTTCATATGTTGGATTACTGTGAGAGAAAATAGATGTGAGCAGAACTAGAGGAAAAAAATATCACTGGTATAATAATATATAATAAGATATATTATTTTGATGATGTATCTTCAAAATATCACTGGTATATTTTGATTATATATTTTGGTATATTTTGGTTATATATTAATATATATAGGTATATATATATATAAAATCATCAAAAGAAAATTGATGGCAGCGGTAGTAGGCAGAGGTAGTAAGTGAACCAAAGCTGATAAGTTCTTTTACCTTCATCCTCCCAAAATGACTCAGGGAGGCAGCTTGGTAAGGAGGAGGAGAAAGAAAGTAGTGGCGTTTTGTAAGGAGTGTGCCAGACGTGTTAAAACCTGACATAGAAGGAGACAAAAAACTATTTGGTGGCTTTTCTGGAATGCCTAGCGAGTTTTGTCCAGTGCTTTGCTGATGAAACTGACAGAAACAAGCTATCTGAAATGGAAAGACCTATGGTGAAATATGTAGCTCTCTGGGAGCTTGCCAACCCTTTTGCATGCATGCAGATATTTAATAGACAAATTTAACATACGGACTCCTCTGGCTTTAGTACAATGGCAGACTTCAGTTTTTTTTTTTTTTTTTTTTTTTGGCTGAAGGTGAGTCACTGCTCAACCAAGTGCAAACCACACTCTATTTTTGGAACTTTTGATGTCATTGTTTTAAGCATCTTATGTTGGGCAGAAAAAGAAACCAAGTTGATTAAAAAAAAAATTGTGGGCCGGGCACAGTGGCTCACACCTGTAATCCCAGCACTTTGGGAGGCCGAGGCAGGCGGATCACGAGGTCAGGAGATCAAGACCATCCTGGCTAACACGGTGAAACCCCGTCTCTACTAAAAATGCAAAAAATTAGCCAGCGTGGCGGCGGGCGCCTGTAGTCCCAGCTACTTGGGAGGCCGAGGCAGGAGAATGGTGTGAACCGAGATCACGCCACTGCACTCCAGCCTGGGTGACTGAGTGAGACTCCATCTCAAAAAAAAAAAAAAAAAATTGTGTTTTTACCAACTCTTATATAGGAAGATTTTAAACATTTGCAAAGTATTTAATGTTTGTGTTTGTCAGCCATAATTACATTATCACCAGATCAATGCATTTTTACTTCACTTGATAATGACTATAGAGTACAGCAAGAATTTCTGTGTGGAGAGAATCTTGGTAAAATCACTTCATTACCACTTAGTTGGGTAGATAGTTTTAATATTTTAAATGATATAATAGTATTACACATTATTTTGAAATAAAAAGCGTCTTTAGTTCCATTACTTTCAAGTGACTACTTTTATATAGTCTTTCTGTCTTTACTCACACGTGTAGTTTTACATAGTTGCTCTCACAGTGCTTATTATCATTTTATTTTTCTCAGCCAACATAGTATTAATTGTCTTCTGTGTTGCCACATTGTCATCTGATCATTTTAAAGGCTACACAGTATTCCACTTTGTTAATGCATTATCACTTAGCCTATTATTTGTCAGGTCTTATATTATTATACAATGAGCATTTTTCTGTAGTAGTTCTTTGCTTCTGAATTATTTACCAAGAATTAGAGTTATAGTGAATGGACATTTTTATGTCTTTCTGTATCATCTTGTTTTCCAAAAGAGATGTACTGGTTTACATGGCCAGTAGCTGTGAGTGAGTATTGTAACTGAATGGCTTTTAATGACAGTTTCTTTTCTAGACAAAAAATGCTGTCGAAAAGTTCACTGATGCCAAGAGAAGTTTATTGCAAACTGAGTCAGATGCTGAGGAATTAGAAAGGAGAGCTCAGGAAACTGCCATTAACCTTGTCAAAGCTCATCAGGAGCTAAGGTAGGTGGATTCCCTAAACCGTTGAAGAACACATTGAGATGAATGAAAAGTTTGCTTCTAAGGGGATAATAATTGGTTTATGATAAATAATGCATGATAAGTCTACAGGACCTGGGGGGAATAAAGCAATGTGCTTTAGATTACTCCAGGCTGATGCAAAGGATTTGGAGCAGCACAAAATGAAGCAAGAAGAAATCTTGAAAGAAATAAACAAAATTGTAGCAGCAGAAGACTCAGACTTCCAATGTTTAAGCAAGAAGAAGGAAAAACTGACAGAAGAGTAAGTCAGTCCTCTGTAGGGCTACAAGGGGTTTGTGCTGGAAGACAGCTCTGGGGTTCCGAGTCCCTTAGGATCTGCTCTAGTGTTGCTGGTGCTTTGTAGGCTTCAGAAACTGCAAAAAGACGTTGAGATGGCAGAACGCAGTGAGGATCACCACCTGCAAGTCCTTAAAGAATCTGAGACGCTCCTTCAAGCCAAGAGAGCTGAGCTGGAAAAGCTGAAAAGCCAGGTATGACAATAGACGCCTTGAAAAAACAACTGACACAGCACTGTATGATTATAAAAGTAATACATGTTTAACTGTAGAAAAGAATAAATGAGGCTATGTATTATAGTTGTTAATGATAAAGTCTGAACTAAATTTGAATCCCAACTCAATACAATATTTTTGAGTAAAAAAAGTGAGTCTCAAAACATGGTATACTCTATGATATCATTTCTGTTAAATGCCTTTATGAACACTTGCGGTTGTATTTTTAGTCAATACCAAAGTACAAAAGTGGTCATCTGATAAGGGGGGATTTTGAGTATTTTCTGTTTTCTTCCTTTTGCATATCCGCGTGGTCTTCTTTTTTTTGTAAACAAATATGTATTGTCCTTAAAATTGTAACAAGTTTTTAATTTTAAAAATGAATACATTTTAAAAATCTCTGACTAACTTCCATCACCAAGGATGTCAAAATGGAATTAGGGTATAAAAATAAAAGTTCTTGGAAAACCATAACCTGAGGGATAATCATGATTGTCATATTGTTGTTCTTACTGTGATCACTGTGATTTGAGTGGTTTTAAGTATGTGAGCTCAAGGTTTTCATTAGGCATTTCACTCTTGCACTCCTTGCCTGGGTTTTCTGACTCCTGGGGGCTAGGCTATTAGCTCCTGATTTTACCTCACAACTAAATTATCTCCAGGTTAGCACAGAGAGCTGTATGGCCTTTGTCAAACTTACTCTTCCCTTTTCTTTAATACAGGTGACAAGTCAGCAGCAGGAGATGGCTGTCTTGGACAGGCAGTTAGGGTATAAAAAGGAGGAGCTGCATCTACTCCAAGGAAGCATGGTGCAGGCAAAAGCTGACCTCCAGAAAGCTCTGAGACTGGGAGAGACTGAAGTAGCTGAGAAGTGCAATCACATTAAGGTGTGTTTTTTATTAGGTTTTCTGAAGAGTCCTAGGACAGTGCTATAGGTTTACTTTGATGTATTTTCATTGCTTCTTCCCAAATGAAAATATAAATTCCTGAAATCTTGCCTCCTCTGTAAAATCAATTTGTTATGTATCCATGCAGTGGCTGTCATGTGTAGTCCCCCATGTTGTTTTCTGGATATGCTCAAAGTTCTCCTGCCCCTGTACATTTCTCATACCATTTCTTCTCCAGGAATTCCCTTTCTCCCCTATCACTAGCCTGATCACACCTGTTTCTCATGGCGCAGCTTCATGCCACCTCCTCTAAGAAAACTTCTGGCCGGGTGCAGTGGCTCACACCTGTAATCCCAGCACTTTGGGAGGCCAAGGCGGGCGGATCACGAGATTAAGAGATTGAGACCACCCTGGCCAACTTGGTGAAACCCCATCTCTACTAAAAATAAAAATTAGCCAGGCATGGTGGCATGCACCTGTAATCCCAGCTACTCGGGAGATTGAGAAAGGAGAATTACTCGAACTCGGGAGGCAGTGGTTGCAGTGAGCTGAGATCGTGCCACTGCACCCCGGCCTAGTGACAGAGTGAGACTCAATTTCAAAAAAAAAAAGAAAAGAAAACTTCTCTGACTTTTTTCTTTCTCTTGGAAGAAGGAGTTTCCTTCTTTTGAGTTTAGAAACACTCTGTCTGCATGTTTCCTAGGGCATCTTAGCCTTTTGTGATCGTGTTTATGTTCCCTGCCTTACCACTCATCAAGGTACTAAGCCCCTCCAGAGCAGGAGCCATGTCTCAGTCAGGCTTTTCTCTCTATAGCACATTGCCTTGCTTATAGTAATGTTGCAAATATATTTAGATGAAGAGAATATGTTACTTTCTTCTATTATATAGAAATAGGTTTCTGCAAAATATAATGCTGTTCTTGACATAAAAGGCAAAAATGAGCTTGTTTCCAAATTAGAATTTCTATGAAATAAAACAATAAATAACAGAACTTATTTTGAAGTAATTTTCATTTACAGTCACAGGAGGGGGTAACTTTTTTTTTTTTCAAACACAGGAAGTAAAATCTCTTCTGGAAGAACTGAGTTTTCAGAAAGGAGAACTGAACGTTCAGATTAGTGAAAGAAAAACTCAGCTTACACTTATAAAGCAGGAAATTGAAAAAGAGGAAGAAAATCTTCAGATTGTTTTAAGGCAGATGGCTAAACATAAAACTGGTAAGTTTAAAGGAAAACAATCATACAAAGTTTGAGGTTGGGAATGTCTGTGTATTACAAGTCACAGAAAAAAATAAGAAATGGCCAAACAAACTGTAAAGTTTAACCTTACTACTAATAAGCAAAGAAAGCAGGTTATAAAAGGCATATGATGTTATTTTCTGCCATTTTAATTGATAAACTTTATTTAAAAGCAAAATAATCATGCTCATTGCTGATCAGAGTGTGCTGAAAGAAGAGCACACACAGTCTATCAATTGAGATATAAACTGGAACAATCTCCCAGTGTTTCAGGACTCTTAAAATTCACACCTGTTGAACCAGTCAGCCCATTTCTACTCCTCCAGAAAGGGCAAGTATGTACATCACAGCAATATTTATAATGACAAAATTTGGAAACAGGCTGGGTGTGATGGTTCATGCCTATAATCCCAGCTCTTTGGGAGGCTGAGGCAAGAGGATTGCTTGAGCCCAGGAATTCAAAACTACCTGGGCAATGTAGTGAGATCCCATCTCTACAAAAATACTCAAAAATTAGCAATACACACTGATGTGCACCTGTAGTCTCAGCTATTCGGAAGGCCAAGCAGGGAGGATCCCTTGAGTTTAGGAGGTCAAGGCTGCAGTGAGCTATGATTATGACACTATGCTCCAGCCTGGGAAACAGAGGAAGACCCTGTTTCACCACACCCCCCGCAAAATTGGAAACAGATGACCAATTTAAAAGTCATATTTTTAACATTTAATGACATACAAACATGCCCATGAGAAGAATGAAAAAAGTGGGTAAAAAATGAATATGGAGTATATAGTCCCAGTTTATTTTAAAATGTGTGAGAGAGTGTGTGTGTGTGCGCATGCATTCTTGGAACATCAAAATGCTATTGTAATAGTGATTTGGGGTGGTGAAATGATGGTGGGTTTTTATTTTTTTCTCTTACGCTTTTTTTTGTATTTTCCAACTTTTCTACAATAAGCAAGTATCTCTATATTCAGAAAAAAAGTTAATATTTAAATATCTGTATTTCAAAGGCCAAAAAATTGTTATGTAAATCTCAGTCTGTATTTCAAAGTATTTTTAACTTATTTTGATCAATTTTATATAAAATGCTTTTAGTTGATTCTTTTATGTAGAAGCAAATGCTTTGGAACCAGATCTTTGTTAATTAAATGTTTTTGTTAAAATGTTTGTCTGTTTATTTATTTATATAGAGATGGGATCTTGCTCTGTCAACCAGGCTAGTCTCAAACTCCTGGGCTCAAGCAATCCTTACACCTCAGCCTGCCAAATGGCTGGGATTACAGGCGCGTGCTTCTGCACCTGGCTTGTTAAAATGTTTTAAACAAATTAAATAGTATGTAACAATACTTTTAGAGAATTTTTTATTAAGAATAAAATTAGCACCATTAATTCAGCGCAACAGAATTTTAAAAATTATCTTGTATTAGTCAATAGCATTGTTTTCTGTTTCATTTTGTAAATGTTTTCCAAGTTCATTTAATATCATGGACCATGCTTTGTTTCTATCCTTTAGAACTAAAGAATATTCTGGACATGTTGCAACTTGAAAACAATGAGCTACAAGGTTTGAAGCTACAACATGACCAAAAGGTATCTGAATTAGAGAAGACTCAGGTGGCAGTGCTAGAGGTAATGAACAAAGCCATTGTACCCTTAAGAAACTGAGGTCTTTCTCATGTAGGATGTTTGAGTCCTCTTTTATCTGATTTAGGAGAAACTGGAGTTAGAGAATTTGCAGCAGATAGCCCAGCAGCAGAAAGGGGAAATAGAGTGGCAGAAGCAGCTCCTCGAGAGGAATAAACGAGAAATAGAACGAATGACTGCTGAGTCCCGAGCTTTACAATCGTGTGTTGAGTGTTTGAGCAAAGAAAAGGAAGATCTCCAAGAGAAATGTGACATTTGGGAAAAAAAGTTGGCACAAACCAAAAGGTGAGAGCAAGAACAAATAAGCTTGCAGGATCACTTCTTCAGGCCAAGACATTATAAACATGCTATAAAAAATTTGGAAAATAGAGAAAAGGATAAAATACACCACAAACTTGGTATCATAATACATTTTGCCAGTTGCATTGTTTGGTGAATTTCCTTCTAGCTTTTTTTTTTTCCTCAAAAGCATTTTTAAAAAATCTATTGTGCTTTTTTTAAGTAAAATAAAGATTTAGTTCTCTTCAAATTGATCTCTAGATTCAAAACAGTTACAATTAAAATCTCAATAGCCTTTTCTTGTGGAAATTGACAAGCTGGTTCTGAAATTATATGAACCTAGAATTGAATTATTCTAAGACCTACAATAGAATTTATACAGTTTTTTAGGTATGACACCAAAACAACTTTTAGAAAGTAGAACAAAAATTTAGGACTAACACTACCTGATTGCAACACTTTTATAAACCTGTAGTAATCAAAACACTGTGGTATTAGTATAAAGATGAACACATAGATCAATGGAATAGAATAGAAAGTCTAGAAATAAACTGACATATATGTAAACAACTGATTTTGATGAAGATACAAAGGCATCTTTTTCAGAAGAGAAAAGATGGTCTTTTAGAAAAATGTTGCTGAAACAATTGGATATGCAAAACCAAAAAAAGAACCTCAATTCATACCTCACTCTGTATAATATATAAATACTAATTTAAAATGAGGCCAGGCACGGTGGCTTATGCCAGTAATCCCAGCATTTTGGGAGGCTGAGGCAGGAGGTTCACTTGAGCCCAGGAGTTTGAGACCAGCCTACACAATTAGAAAGACCTTGTGTCTGCAAAAAAGAAAAAAAAAAAAAAAGAAAAATAGCCGGGTTGGGAAGCTGAGGTGGGAGAATTGTTTGAGCCTGGGAAGTCGAGGCTACAGTGAGCCATGATGATACCACTGCACTCCAGCCAGGATGACAGAGTGAGACCCTGTCTCAAAAAATATGTATATATACACATATTTATTTTTATGTTTATATATAGGACCATAATCATATATGTAAAACCTAAATATAACACTTCTAGAAGAAAACATAAAACATAGTAGGAAACTTTTGTGACCTTAGAGTGGGCACAAATTCTTGGTATGACACCAAAAGCATGATCCATAAAATAATAAATTGATACAATTAGACTTCAAAATTTAAAACATCTGCTCCTCAAAAGACACTGTTAAGGTAATGAAAAGATACGTCACAGGTTGGGAAAAAATATTTGCAACCCATGTATCTGATAAAGGACTTGTGTTCAGAATACATATATAAAGAACTCTCAAAACTCAATAAGAAAATAACCCAATTATTTAAATGGGCAAAAGATTTGAACAGACATTTCATTACAGAAGATAAATGGATGGCAAATAAGCACATGAAAAGATACGCAGGATCATTAATCATTAGGGAAATGCAAATTAAAACCACAGCGAGATATCACTACACACTTATTAGAACAACAGCCATACCAAATGTTAATATTAACCAGGAACTTTCTTTTTTTTCTTGAGACGGGAGTCTCTGTCACCCAGGCTGGAGTGCAGTGGCTCACTGCAAGCTCCGCCTGCCGGGTTCACGCCATTCTCCTGCCTCCACTTCCAGAGTAGGTGGGACTACAGGCACCCGTTACCACGCCCGGCTAATTTTTTGTATTTTTAGTAGAGATGGGGTTTCACTGTGTTAGCCAGGATGGTGATGATCTCCTGACCTCGTGATCCGCCCGCCTCGGCCTCCCAAAGTGCTGGGATTACAGGCGTGAGCCACCGCATCTGGCCGGAACTTTCATATATGATTGAGGGGCATGTAAAATAGTATTAAGTAACTGTTTAACTTTGGAAGACAGTTTAACAGTTACTTAAAAATCAAACATACACTACCGGAAGATCTAGCCATTCCACTCCTAGGTATTATATTTATTCAAGAGAAATGAAAGCATATTTCTACACAGTGTATATACTAATGTTCATGACAGCCTTATTTGTAATAGCCAAAGACTAGAAATGACCCAAATGTCTATCATCTGGTAAATAGAAACAAATTGTGGTATATCCACACTGTAGAATACTACTCAGCAATAAGAAGGGAATGAAGTATTGATACACACAACATGGATGAATCTCAAAGCAACTACGCTGTGTGAAAGAAGCCAGACCAAAAGCAAGTTCATACAGTATGACTCCCTTTATATACTACAATACATGCTCATGCATGTCTGCTATATGAACAGATCCTACTGTACATACAATCGTTTTCTACTTTTTTTATTGTCACAGCTCCATTTTTATCAGTTTTTTGGAATTCTGAATGTTATCCATGTTTTTAATCTACGATTTTTATAAAACTTCAATTTAATGAGTCATTTGAAAAAAGTCTCCACTTAGAAAGCTGATAAGATTTTGAAAATGAGTTGTCTTAAATTTCGTGAAGATTTATAATCTTTTATACTTTCCATAACTGTATGTTGTGAAAGGATAACACTGTTTCTCAGTCATCTCCTGTGTGTGCTTGAATATTTTATATTTGACAGTCTTACTTATTCTCTGTGGTAGGGTTTTAGCAGCAGCAGAAGAAAATAGCAAAATGGAGCAATCAAACTTAGAAAAGTTGGAATTGAATGTCAGAAAACTACAGCAGGAACTAGACCAACTAAACAGAGACAAGTTGTCACTGCATAACGACATTTCAGCAATACAACAGCAGCTCCAAGGTATAAGGCAGCAGAACAGTGAAAGTGTGATTTCCTTGCCCTTTGTTAGTTTCTTTGTTTGATTTTTCTTATGGCAGAAGTAATTCCTGCTAAGGAGCATGGAGTTTCTTTCTAAAATTAGATTGTGGTAATGGTTGCACAACTCGAAAAATACTAAAAGACTTTGAATTACACACTTTAAATAGGACATAATATGTGCATTTTATCTCAAAGTCAGTTTAAAAAAAAAAAAAACACCTAATTCATCTTCCTTAGAGAACAATTTTAAAACATAGTAAAAAGAAATAAAAATTGCTGTTTACCTCACTCCTCATAGATTCCTAGTAACAGTTTGGTGAATATCCTTCCAGATTTTTCCTAGGGGTGTGTGTCTAGTTTGAAAAGCAAAGATGTAAATAATGAAGATTTTAAAATTATCAAATGTTTATAAATATGATAATTTTTAAAGAAATTGCTGAGTAATTCTATCTAATAATATACTTGTTGAACATTTTTTATGTCCTTGATATTTTCTCATTTAATCCTCATAACATTTTTATGAGATAAAAGTTATTTTACTCATTTGTAAATAAGGAAACCGAAGCTTAGTTTTCTTGTGACTGCTTAAATGAGAAGTGATTTGCTAGAGGTCACACAGCTAGTAATTGACAAAGCCAGTATAGATATAAAATTTATTCCCAAATTGCCTTCCTGAAAGTTTAAGTTTCTATTTCTACCAGCAATGCAGAAGGTAGCTGTTTTGAAACTATGCACCTAACATTATCTGTAATTTTTTCGTTGTGAGATTTTGAACATGAAAATCTTTAAAAACCTGACCTCCAAGCCCAAATGTGGATTGTGCATATAACTCTCTTTTGGCCTTTAATGAGATAGTATGGCATAGTCATACATGTAACAGAAGTAAGCGTAAAATAACTTCTCTACTTTTTGGGAATGCTAATGGGAATCTGTATGTATGTATGTATTTCTTATTTCATGAGAATGTCATTTCTGTAGAAAAACAAGAAGCAGTAAACTCACTGCAGGAGGAACTAGCTAATGTCCAAGACCATTTGAACCTAGCAAAACAGGTAAGGTTAACAAATGTAATATTCTAGTAGAATACTGAGGGTATGCAGACAATTGGTTTAAATAACAAAGAAATCAAGTAGGCTGGTTCCTCTTCACAACAGCAGATACTCTAGGGCCATTTATATAACATAACCGTCACATAAATAAAAGTTTTGGTGGAGAGCAGTGGTTTGCTAATTTATTTTAGCCTTAGAACTCTTGATACAAACAAAGTTTTACTCAAAGCTAGTAAGTAGGGTGGTGGCTAGACCAGAGCCCAGCAGCAGTCTCTCAGCAGCCCTTCTTGGGGCTTCAGGGACCAGATGGGTCATCTCTAATCCATGGCACAGATGAGGACTTTAAAGGCTGGGCTTAGATTTGATTACTCCTTGAGCCATAGAGTAACCGTCAAATCTGGGCCTCTATCTTGTCAGATACTGAATATAGCAGATTTTTGACCCTTATACATCTAATGATTTTCTTAAAGGGAATTCAGTGTTGTCCTGTGAGACTAGTGCTGTAATTCAGAGCACTTCAGGCGAGTTCTAGACCTTAGTTTCTATTATGTAAATTAAGAGTTATGCCAGGTGCGGTGGCTTGCACCTGTAATCCCAGCACTTTGGGAGGCTGAGGCGGGCAGATCACCTGAAGTCGGGAGTTCAAGACTAGCCTGACCAACATGGAGAAACCCCATCTCTACTAAAAATACAAAATTAGCTGGGCGTGGTGGCGCATGCCTGTAATGCCAGCTACTCGGGAGGCTGAGGCAGGAGAGTCACTGGAACCTGAGACCTGGAGGTTGCCGTGAGCCAGCATTGCATCATTGCACTCCCGCCTGGGCAACAAGAGCGAAGCTCTGTCTCAGAAAAAAAAAAAAAAACAGTTACATTAGACACAGGCTGGGTATGGTGGCTCACGCCTGTAATCCCAGCACTTTGGGAGGCCAAGGCAGGTGGATCACTTGAGGCCAGGAGTTCGAGATCAACCTGGCCAACATGGTGAAACCCCATTTCTACTAAAAAGACAAAAAGTTAGCTGGGCATGGTGGCATGTGCCTGTAGTCCCAACTACTCAAGAGGCTGAGATGGGAAGATTGCTTGAACCTGGGAGGCGGAGGTCACGGTGAGCCAAGATCATGCCACTGCACTCCAGCCTTGGCAACAGAGCAAGACTGTCAAATAAATAAATAAATAAATAAAATAAAAGTTGGATTAGACATCTAAATTCTCTTGTACCTATAAGTTTATTAAGATAATAAAGGAAATAAACTTTTATGCCTCTCATTCTGTCAGACTTAGTAGATACTGGATTGGCACCTGGCCACCTCTAGTAAAGATGGCTTTATTAGTAGTTTCCACTTGCTCTTTCACCTAAAGGACCTGCTTCACACCACCAAGCATCAGGATGTATTGCTTAGTGAGCAGACCCGACTCCAAAAGGACATCAGTGAATGGGCAAATAGGTTTGAAGACTGTCAGAAAGAAGAGGAGACAAAACAACAACAACTTCAAGTGCTTCAGAGTGAGATTGAAGAAAACAAGCTCAAACTAGTCCAACAAGAAATGGTACTACACATTTATGACTTTATATAAAAGAAGCATTTTGTGGCTTATGTGAGCCTATTTTTCCCCTGGCAGAAAGCTGCTGAGAAATATCCCCCATGGGACTGTGTGTCGCTTAACCGCCCTATGTAGCCATGGGTGGCGTTTACACCAACTATGTGACTTAGAGACCTTTAATGATCATAGAATATTGGTCCTGTAAAGATACTTAATGGCCACGTGCCATTTGCTGCTTTAATCCCCTCCTCACATGCTGGCCAGACAGCTTCCCAAGCCCTCTTGATCACCTCTGTAATGGAGTTGTCCCTGTGGGCTGTCTTCTACTTTCTTTTGAACTTGGAATCTGTCTCATGTCCATGCAGGTTCTCTGGGACACTATTTGTTGTTTTATAACTAATCAAGATTACTCTTTATTAAGATATTTCAGAGACTCCAGAAAGAGAGAGAAAGTGAAGAAAGCAAATTAGAAACCAGCAAAGTGACACTGAAGGAGCAACAGCACCAGCTGGAAAAGGAATTAACAGACCAGAAAAGCAAACTGGACCAAGTGCTCTCAAAGGTGCTGGCGGCTGAAGAGCGTGTTAGGATTCTGCAGGAAGAGGAGAGGTGGGGTGAGAGCCTGGAGAAGACGCTCTCCCAAACTAGTATGTATTCTGGAACTTCTCACTGGGAGATGGGGTATGGGTTGGCTCTGCTGGTTGTCTTGCAAAAGTATTTAAAGATATCCAGACCCCAGCCAGAGCCAGGAGAGGAAGCAGGAGAAGTTAAAGCAGGAGGTATGACAGCCCTGTGAAAGATGAGGAAGCAGGTTCAGAGAAGAGATGTGATCCTGAGACTGACCAGAAAGTCCTTCCTTGCTTATATCGTCTCCTTTGAGAATGCCATCTCAAGAAAGTGGAACATTCAAGTGAATAACTGCCAAAAGATACTCTTAAAGGATATTACCTTTGAGCTTTGGGAATAATGATCTCCTTCATCTCAAGTGTCAAAAAAAATCATATTAACAGTTCTTCTGTCCAGATTTGGCCTAGTGAATGGTACCGGAATACAGGTGTTTGCTTTTAAGTCAGTTTGTTCTCTCTTGAACCATATATAAATGAAGTTGACATGGGAATCCAGGGTAAATGATTGTTCTCACATCAGTAAATGGTTTTTCTCTTTCTTAGGCTCCAGGGTTTAATAATGCTTGGAAAATGTTGTGGGCTTGGGGATCTAAAAGGGTTATTATTCCTTTTTCCCTGGGAACTCTTGATATACGCAGACCCAATCATTTCATTATTAAAATGAAACTTTAAAAAAATATGTCCAGTTCTGATCATGCCAGAGTTGTTGAAAAGTAAAATCTGGGTGATAAGAAAAATATCCTTTAAATGTCACTTTTATTTTGTAAGCATTCTCTGTCGAGTACTCACTATGTACCAAGCGTTTGCATACATGATTCTAACTGAACATCAGGAAATGTATTCCTCATTATAAAATGGGGCTCATGCCAGTGTAGGAGGCAGCTCCAAATCGTGTGCACTTTCCACTGCACTGCCTCCTGTAGAAGGATGTTGTACTGGTGTGTCTCCCTTTATGAAAATCAGTGTTTATAAAAAACATTTCATCTGTTCCACACAATTCAGGATTGGTGCTGGGTTTCCTCTCACTGGTCTCAAAGAGTTGAAAGAGAAGATAGTAGCTGTCTGTCACTCTGGGATCAGTCTCTCCAGGAACCAGTTACTTCAAAAGGCACCCTTATCTGGGTCTTTTTCTGGGCCTTTGAAGTGTGGGTCAGGGTAGGCTTGTAAGACTTTGTAATGGAGGAAAGCACCTGCATGGGTCGCATATCACCATTATGCATCTGCCACAAGGGAAGGGGAGCTCTGCCCACAGTTGGCTTGGGCTCTTTAGCTAAACCGACTGCAAATGCTCATTTCAGAACGGCAGCTTTCAGAAAGGGAGCAGCAATTGGTGGAGAAGTCAGGTGAGCTGTTGGCCCTCCAGAAAGAGGCAGACTCTATGAGGGCAGACTTCAGCCTCCTGCGGAACCAGTTCTTGACAGAAAGAAAGAAAGCTGAGAAGCAAGTGGCCAGCCTGAAGGAAGCACTTAAGATCCAGCGGAGCCAGCTGGAGAAAAACCTTCTTGTGAGTACCTGCTGCCGTGGCAGTTTGTGAGGAAATGATACATTTAAAATTTTAAACTGCAACACCACTTCAACATAGAGAAAATAAATTACCTATCAACACAGTCCTGAACCCAACTGTTGTTATTGGTGTATTTATGCATCATTTGTCCTTGAAGCTGATGGTAAGTTTTACCTGGGACGGGGTGCAGCCTCAAAGGAGCTCTGGCTGGCTGGGGAGACTGTCATGTGAACAGCCATTATCAGCACAAAGTAGAGAGCACGTTCTGCCAGTGAGCCTCAGTTTACACCTCCACTGGCGGGTGGAGGGGGTGTTGAAGAAGCCTTCTCTAGACGGTTTTTTTTTTTTTAGATGGCATCTTGCTCTGTCTCCCAGGCTAGAGTGCAGTGGCACGATCTCAGCTCACTGCAGCCTCCGCCTCCCGGGTTCAAGCGATTCTCATGCCTCAGCCTCCTGAGTAGCTGGAACTACAGGTGTGCGCCACCACGCCCAACTAATTTTTATATTTTTAGTAGAGATGGGGTTTCACCAGGTTGACCAGGCTGGTCCTGAACTCCTGACCTCAGGTGATCCACCTGCCTCAGCCTCCCAAGGTGCTGGGATTATAGGAGTGAGCTATTGCGCCTGGCCCATAGACGGTTTATTTTTATTTTTATTTTCAAGACAGAGTCTTGCTCTGTCACCCAGTCTGGAGTGCAGTGGCATGATCTCAGTTCACTGCAACTTCCACCTCCCAGGTTCAAGCAATTATCCTGTCTCCTGAGTATCTGGAATTATAGGCACATGCCACCACGCCTGGCTAATTTTTGTATTTTTAATAGAGTGGGGTTCACCATGTTGGCCAGGCTGGTCTCGCACTCCTGACCTTATGATCCATACGCCTTGGCCTCCCAAAGTGCTGGGATTACAGGCGTGAGCCACCATGCCCAGCCAGTTTTATTACACTGCTGTAGTCAGTGCTTACAAATTTTTCTCATCCTGCCCTTTTTGGCCAACATTAGCTTTAATCATTATCCTAAAACCAGGAAGCTCAATCTACCATGCTTTCATCCTTGAAATAAATTTGGGAAGTGACACTCAGATAGGTCAGAATAATTTATGGTGGATGGAGGCAGCTGAGCAGCAATGGAACTGTCAAGGGTGTGGATTTTTCCAGTACCCTCTGGAGGGATTAGTGGAGCCCTGTTCTATGAAAGGAACTTTTAAACCATGTGTGTCTCTCAAAGGGGATACACTTCTAACTAGTGATAGGCCAGATCATCATACAGATGGAATATAGATGTCTCAGATTTAACCCTACCAGTAACCCTGTGATGATGGCTATTATTATTCTCATTTTACAGACAATTAATGAAGACTCAGAAAGGGTTAGTAGCTTATTATCAAAGATGATGCTAACAGACTCTGACGTGTATATACTCCCAGCTGTATTTGATCTGCCCATGAAAGGAAGATAGAATTTTCCCTATTTGACAGCTAGAGAAGCTGAGGCCCAGATGGGGAATGAAGTTGTAGAGCTAGTGAGTGTGTAAGCCAGCAAACCACACCTCCACTTGTTGGATCGCAGAGTTATTTTCTTCCTCCTGTGCTAGGAGCAAAAACAGGAGAACAGCTGCATGCAAAAGGAAATGGCAACAATTGAACTGGTAGCCCAGGACAACCATGAGCGGGCCAGGCGCCTGATGAAGGAGCTCAACCAGATGCAGTATGAGTACACGGAGCTCAAGAAACAGGTGTGTGCCCAGGAAGCCCAGCTGGCCAGCCTGGGGGGAGAGGACTCACTGGGCTCAGGCAGATTGTATTGTTTTTAATATCCCTTCTATAGTAGTATAGAAAAACTGATTATAAGAATGTTCTTTAAGTCAAATCTGGTTTTTTAGCCTTAAAATTTAGAAATGCACCTCCACTATTTGTTAAAAATATGCTTTCAAAATTCTCTTAAATTTGACAAGCTCTTAAAATGTTAGTTTTTCAAGGAAAAAAGGTAATTCTTGAGCATCATATTTCATGTCCCAAAGAACTACGTTGAAATGTTAGATTTTATGCCATAAACAAGTCTATAGGAGCCAAAACCTCCCCTACCCCTTGAGCAAGAAAAGATGGTCCAGGGGGAAACCTTTGATATCACATAATGTAGCCAGGCAGAGAGTATTAAATCAGCTCATGCCTGGACTGGTAGAGTCTCTAATCCTTGATGTCTCTGGTGTCCTTTAGAGCATCTGGGCCATCCCTGAACTCTAGCAGGGGCTGCTGTAGCCACTTATTTGGCCCTGCTATACTTAGTCCTTTGGATGACCCCACGTGGCCATTCTAGTTTCATCTGTGCTTCCAATCCCCTGATGCCCCACATATACCTACCATTTGATTCAAGAAAAAATAACTAAAAACAATTATTTAAAGACCACAAGCCCTTAGTGATTTTGCCTTTGCAAATTTGGTAAGGCAATTAGCAGTAGGTATAAATCTCATTTTCACTAAGCTGTATATGGGGTAGAGCCACATAGAGTAGTCTCAGGCATCAAATGCAATTGGTAACACTTTAAGAAACCTCTAGGCTGGGTGTGGTGGTGCATTCCTGGAATCCCAACACTTTAGGAGGCCAAGGTGGGTGAATCACTTGAGCTCAGGAGTTCAAGACCAGCCTGGGCAACATGCCAAGACCTCGTCTCTACTAAAAATACAAAAAGTAGCTAGGTGTGGTGGCATATACCTGTAGTCCCAGCTACTCAGGAGGCTGAGGTGGGAGGATTGCTTGAGCCTGGGAGGTTGAGACTGCCGTGAGCCAAGATTGTGCCACTGCACTCCAGCCTAGGTGACAGAGCAAGACCCTGTCTTTAAAAAAAAAAAAAATGTATATTGCTCAAGCTACCAGATTCTTCACTTATAAAATTCCAGCATTAGCATTTATAATCCAGATCACTTATGACTTATTTCAATAAATGGCCCTTTTCTCATTTGTGGCTTACTCTAGTTGCCAGTTGGGTGCCACTGAGGTACTTCATGTAAATTCTCACTTAGTTTTCACATTTCTGAGCAGAAGGTATTTATCTCCTTGTATAAATGAGGTCATGGAGGATCAGATGTTAGCCAACTTGCCCTAAGTCATACTGGTAATACTGGAAATGAGACTGGTAACTAGCTTTGTCTGACTCCAAAGAGATTGTCTTCAAGGAACTTTATGCACGTGCCTTTTCTAAATGAAAGTTGTTCCAGTGAAAATGCCAATAAAATAATTTATTCAGTAGCTTATAGATTCTTGAGTATCTGAAAAATCACCAGTTTTTACAGTTCTAGTAATTATAGTAGTTGATATTTATAGATCTTTAAATACGTGGCACATCATTCAGCTCAATTCCAAGTAAGTCTGAAATTTTATACAATGATATTTGACACCAACTCACTGTTTAGATGGCAAACCAAAAAGATTTGGAGAGAAGACAAATGGAAATCAGTGACGCAATGAGGACACTTAAATCTGAGGTGAAGGATGAAATCAGAACCAGCCTGAAGAATCTCAATCAGTTTCTTCCAGAACTACCAGCAGATCTAGAAGCTATTTTGGAAAGAAATGAAAACCTAGAAGGAGAATTGGAAAGCTTGAAAGAGAACTTTCCATTTACCATAAATGAGGGACCTTTTGAAGAAAAACTGAACTTTTCACAAGTTCACATAATGGTAAGGATTTATCCTGCTATTCTCTGGGTTCATAGGATTGACCGCCTCCCCCAGCCAAGCTAAAACACAGATGTGGGGGTGCTGGGGTAGGGGAGGGAAAGGCTGGTTGGCTTCCACTTGTAGCAGCAGTGGTATCTGATATCTCCATTTTCCCTCTGAGAAAGGATGAGCACTGGCGTGGAGAAGCACTCCGGGAGAAACTGCGTCACCGAGAAGACCGACTCAAGGTTGCCCTTTAAAACAAACAAAAAACCAGTATGAGATACTGGGCACATTGGGGAGGGGAGGGGAAAGTTACATTTACCTGATGCTTTCACATCCATGCTGTTGCAGCACTGCCGGCAGTGTCAGGGATGGCATGTCTGAAGCTCTGAGGAGTTGGTGTCACACAGTAAATGGCAGTCAGTGTTCAAAGCAATGACTTGTGTCGACTCTAGTGTTCTTTAACCTATGTAATGCTGCGTTACCTCAGCTAGAACTGATAGAATCTAAGTATTTGGGACAGGAAGTAGAAACACAGTGATGAACTATAAGGTTATCACAGGCCAGCGGTGGCAGGAAAGATTTGGGATACTGGAAAAGTAGGCTGAATGTCAGTTAAGGAATTGTTTGGCTCCGAACATGTTGACTTTGAAGGCCTTGTGAGATATCCAGGGAAGGATGTCTGTCTGTAGGCAGCCAAAAATAGGAGTCTAGGATTACTGATCAGTGTTGACCTAAAGATGTGAGAGTTAAAAGTATAGATGGGAGGTTACATTTATTTGGGGGGAATGGCTATGTAGAAAGCATGGGATGAGAGAGTGCAGTGCTATAGTATTGAGTGGAGCCCTGTGATGTCCAACAATAGTCTCCAGCCATGTGTGGTTATTTAAATTTTAATAAATTGTAATTAAGTTAAAAATTAAGTTATTCATTCGCCACATTTCAAGTGCTTAATAGCCTCATGTGTCTAGTGGCTTCTATATTGATAGCCAGAGGTAGAACATTCCCACCATTGCAGAAAGTTCTGTTGGACAGCGCTGCTATAGACTTTGAGAGAATTTGATTATAGCAGGGGCAAAAGCCAAAAAGTAGTATGAAGTTGAGGATTAAATACCTAGTGAGTTTACAGACAAGAAACTAAGGCTTAGGAAAAAAAAATACATAATCAGGAGACACTCCAGGTGTCAAGTATAAACTAACTGATCTCAGTCATAACAGAGAAGGAAAAAAGAGATGAGGCAATAATTTAATGGAGAAGCAAGGGATACAGAAATCCTAAGCACTGCTAGCATGGAAAAAATGGGCCAAGTGAAAGGCCCAGTTAATGACAACACAGAAAAGTAAAGGTTTATGCTCACTAAGTATCTACCTGGCATCTCCTACGATTCTTTTTAAAGATGAACATTTTCGACAACCATTCCTGTTAGCCAGATTTGCCTGTCAAGTGTATGTGAGGAAGCTGAGCTGTAGTTCTGGTGCATTTCTTCTGTGTCAAACCCTAAGTCTTGTAACACTTTTCAGGCCCAACTCCGACACTGTATGTCCAAGCAAGCAGAAGTATTAATTAAAGGAAAGCGGCAGACAGAGGGCACTTTACACAGTTTGAGAAGACAAGTAGATGCTTTAGGGGAACTGGTCACTAGCACCTCTGCAGATTCAGCATCGTCACCCAGTCTGTCTCAGCTAGAGTCTTCCCTCACAGAGGACTCTCAACTTGGACAAAATCAGGTAAACAGCAGCTCTTTTTAAAAACAAAACAATAGCCTGGGGTTGTTTTTTTTGTTGTTGTTTGTTTTTTTGAGACAAGGTCTTGCTTGGTACTGTCACAGCCCACTGCAGCCTTGACCTCCCAGGCTCAAGCGATCCTCCCACCTCAGCCTCCCATGTAGCTGGGACTACAGGCACACAACACCACACTTGTTTTAGCAAAGACTTGGTAGAGGTGGATAAGCTGATGGCTTAGGAAACAGACTACAACTGCAGATTAGATGACCTGGCAGGGATAGAGTTAATTCTATTCATGTCCTCCACTTCTGGATTTCTTTATTTCCTACTCTGTCAATATAAAGAGCTTAGACCTATGAGGCCAGTATGAGTCCTAGTTTAGTATGTCTCCCTGCATTTTGTAACTTACATTTAAGAAGTTGGAATTCAGACCTCTTAACCTAGGGTCTATAAAAACCCTGAATTTCACAAAGGTTTTCTGTGTGAGCTTAGATAAGGTTAATAAGCATTTAAGAGGAACATGAAATATGCTCATGGAACTGGTAAGTAGTAGCACACGTAACTGCCAGAGATCGGTAACAGCTTCCATTTTTGAGTGCCTATTGTGTGCACATAAAAAACTTTATATACATTATCTAATTTTTACATCCTTGGAGGTAGGAATTATCCCTTTATATAGGTAAGTAATCTGTACAAAATGATAAATGATTTGGTCGAGGACATAGCAAAGGACAACAGTAGGACTTACAGGCTAATCTCTCTTTACCACAGAGCAGTATATTTTAATGGTGGAGCCACAAGGAGCTTTCAAGAACTGTTGCCTCTTTAATATGCCCAAGGTGGGCAAGTGACTCACCTTGGTCACACAGCTAATTAATAGCAGCAGGGCCATCTGAATATGATTATCTTAACACCGTCTGTGGTGGGACCCAGTCAGGTAAAGGCCAAAATCATCATGGGCCTCAGGGCAGGGTTCGAGGAGTGTGAGAGGCACTGGGCATTGAATAGGGAAGCTTTAGGGATAAGACAGCCCAGAGTCGTGGGAGAAGAGTACACAAGGGCTTAAGAGCCAGGTTCAATTACCAGCTCAAGGTGGCAGCCAGATTTATTTAGGTGCTTTAAAGGCAACCAACGCACAATGGGTAGAGGTGAGATTGGTAGAATTATTTAGAAGTCTGGGGTTGTAATCCAGGCCTATGTGGGATAAAAGCCTGAACTAGTTAAAAGTTAGGGGGCTGGCTTCTGAGCCTAACACTTTATTTCCCTTCTTTTCTGGTAAGAATAGATACTACACTTGATCTTAGCCAAAAGGCTGAGAGCTCCTTCCAACAAGTTCTACAAGGTCCATCAGAACCACTAGACAGTTACTGGCACTGATGCCATCCCTCCTCACTGGGTAGATGTTACAGATTTTTTTTTTTTAACTAGAACTTTTAATTGGAGGATCTTGAATTTTAGCAGTTTTAAGAATAACTTTTTCTCTCAGAATTTTGTACACTGGTTCATCTTAAGACATTTTTACAGAGGTACTCAAAATATGTAATTTACCTATAAGCCATCATGCCATCACTTAGTTAAGACTGTTTTTACTGTTTCAAAAATTTGATTTATCCTTCCTTTTGTCTTATTGTAGGAAAAGAATGCCTCAGCCCGATGAGGAATACTGTCTTGTGTAAATATATTCAAGGAAAGCACCTCCACTACCTCACTGACTTTATCATTGGAATGTCAGTTGTTTTTTTTTTTAAATCAAGATCCAGTGAACTAAGATTCTGAAACTTCAATGTAGTTTATTTTGCCTATACCATTAATGCCAATGTTTTTATAAATAACTTGTACATAGTACATATGGGAATAGTTGCATATGGGAATTTAAACCATGCGGCTAAGCCTTTTTGTTTGTATCTTCGTAACTTTTTTTTTTTTTATAAAAACCAGTGATTTTAACTGCATATCTGAACCTACAAACTGGTAAATCTTATTAACAAAAAGAATGTACTTAAGGCCCTCTTTATTTATAGAGTTATTTTTGAATTTTGCTTGAAATCTATTTTTCATATAAAAATAAAAGATAACAATCAACTTGGGTCTGTCCGCTGACGTTACACTTCACAGGTAATTCTGTGGAAAAGCTGTCAAGTTTTTACCTTAATTCCAAGTAAGTAAGCTTTCAGGTGGTTTTCTTTTACCTGGAGGCTGAAGTACGTTATACTTATCAATGAAGATTTCATCATTTGGAAATACATCAATTGTAAAACTATTATGCTTCAGATGCCTTTCCTCAGCCAACATATTCTTTGGTGGAGAATCAGAAAAATTTTGTACCTTGGAGAGTATGACCCAGTGATAAATTCAAATTAACAGCTCAACTCCATGATGTATATATTTCTTTAAAAACTAGAATAGCAACTGCTCTCACAGTCTGGCATAATTATTCCCAAGGGGGAAATATGTAGTAAGTTTTAAAATATTCTCGGGAACTGTTTTCTAGATCACTAGACAGCTTTTGAGTCACAACAGGCATATTACCATGTTACTATAATACAGAACAGCACAGTGCAGTAATCCCTCACCACCAAGGTTTTTATTCCAAAACAGTTATTTGGCTAGAAGTGGACTGTTAAGATACGGCATCAATGGAGTTACAATAAAGATAATGAAAGTGACAATTTATTAATACACAGTAAGTTCTAGAAGGCATCTACTTTCAAAACAAAACTTGATTTCTTTTGTATTTACATTTTTTGTTTCAAGTCTTAGCAAAATGCTAAAAGGCCTGGCCTAGTCACAATTATTGACATCCTTCTGGGACACAATTTTCTGGGCCTGTGTTGAATGAGGATAAATTTTCTTTTCTCTAAAATGCCACATGAACCCTGTACTTCCACATGAAGAGGAATGGAAGGTAATTATTTGGTCTTTTCTTCTGTTTAAGGGAATGAACTGAACCACTCATGTTTTTAAAATCACACTTAAAACAGCAGACACATGGGCAAAAAAGTTCCCCAAAACTATTGTCTTACGGAATTTGAGAAGGAAGGTAATGTATGAACATTAACATCTGGCTTCAAAAGACATCTTTCCAAAGAAATTGTACTACCTATTACGTGTACACCACCAACCAAAAAAAAAAAAAAAATTACTCCATCACTTTATTATCCATAAAAGACTTGAACATTGTACTGAAACATCTATTTAAGTGTAAATAGTACTAAGCACCAATTACTAATCTGAGGACCTCCTCACAGGTCCAAGGGCAATGAGTAACCTCGAGAAGCAGGTGACTGCACAAGCAGTAAGCTATGGATTAAAAATTAAAAGGATTTCACATTCTTTCCAAAGTGTACTGCCCAGTGTCTGGCACACACATGTTAAAATATGACAGTCTGCTCTATTTGTGAGCACCCAAGTTTATTACAGGGGATTACACATGGGTATGATAGAATCTGGCTCCTAGTACAGTCAAAGGAGAACAGCATCAGCCAGCAAATGTGCTGATCTTACACTGAAAATGGTTGACTGAAAACATTTCAAGGGTGATGCAAACACAAGAATAAAACTGTGGCTCTATTACTTAGTGATGTGGTTTTATATGCTACATATGTAGACCTCTCTTTATACAACGAATACAGACAGTGCTGCAATAAAAACTGATGACACATCAAATTGTTCACCTGAAGAAAATAAACCCTATTATAGTTCAGAAAATAATGCAACCAACTTTAATTTAATCTAGATACAGGTACTTTATTTACAAATATTTAGATTAATAGCATTTTGTTACATCAAATGAAGAGTACAGCAGTCTGAATAAATCCTTCGGTCACAAAAACAATAAAACCCACTGTAACTAACTTTGGGAGTCAGGGTATTGCACCTCAACAAGCCGCAGTCTTTCGTTTGTGATTGCCACCTTATATCCCAATGGGTGGTTTGTTTGTTTTGTTTTTGTAAATATACACACACACCAGCAGGTCATGGTCCCTGGGTGAATCCCTTGTGATGCAACAGTGTAAGCAAAATGGATCACTGTAAGTCTTTAACAGAACATACCAATCTACTCCAGAAATCCTATTTTTTAAAAAGTTAAAGACAAAAATAAAAATGAATCCACAAATTAACCAAAGCCTATTTTCTGCACATTCCAGTTTTGGCTTTTATTTAACATTGACTATACAATACTCTGGTACTACCACATGTTTACAACCCAAAAAGATGTACTTTTATGTTAGTGTCTGTAAAGAGGGATTTAAAATGTGTATTTTAAACACAGCAGTTGAGCTGAGTGCATTTTCTATGGTGCGCTGAGGTGTTACCTATTCTACTTCAAATAAACTCTCAATTCCCAGCCACTGAATCATAAACACAGTAAGAAAAATCAACAGAAATGAAGAACTTAAACATGTTTGTTGTACAAAGAAATAAGATTGTTTCTCTTGCTATACAGTATTAATTCAGTGGCCAAACCACCTAGTGCAAAGTAATAACTTACTTTGTATCAGCACAAGCACTGAAACACCTTTAGAAACACTTTCCCTTTTATGAAACAATTTATGCCAACATGACATAAAACAGCCCCTCATACTATGAACACGGGGATATCTTATTTCACTGTAGTGTTAAAAATGCACAATTTAAAATCCCTTAACAGCAGACCTGTGGTTCTGACTGTCCAGTTCAGAATCTGACCATTCCAAGAAGATAAAGGTATAAAAGCTTAAAATGTGCAATAATAAACCCAGCCTTTTTTCTTTTCCTATACAGTAAGGCAAGAATGCAGCCTGTAATGCAAAAACGTTTACAAAAAGAGAAAAGCAGGTTAGCACATTGTCGATTGCACAAGAACAGTTAAGAAAATCAGCAGGTAAGCAACAGTGCAAAGATGGAACAGAATCTGCTAGTGTTAATCCTCTGATGCTAGGAGCTTTTTCCAGCATAATGTCCCCAAACACTGCCAGCACCAAGGGGTGGAGCCAGTACTACTTGTGAACTGCAGTGTGTCTATTTCTTTGTGTGAAATGGAAGGGAGTAACATGGTCACATATAGGTCATACTGTACAAACTGGTATTTTATACTGTTCCAATGCCAGTAATCAATTTATTTTCTTCATTAAAATAATATACACAGAATGTATTGTTAGTTCGATTCCTTCAAATTTTATACATATTTACTTTCTGTTAAAGAGAAAAGGATAAAATGGTATAAAAAAAGATAAAGCTATTAATTAAGCACGAGAGATAAGATAAATGGATATTTTCCCTGTGCGAGGCCAGGAGAAAAGCAAACCTCGTCAAGAAAAATGCCACCCACACAACAGGAAATTTATCCAAAACAAAACAAAAGCAGTTATAGAACCCCTTCTCTACCATCAGAAGTCATTTCACAGCAATAAACTTATTGGTTACAACAGACATACTTGAACAGTTAAGGATGGGTAGAAAGGCTTAAGATATCATCAAATTAAACCGTACAGTGAGACAAAGCCTTGCCAAAGAGGGAGGGTAAAAATCATGAAGTCCAGCATCAGTGCTCAGTTTAAATCATATATTGGTGACATACTTATCACGAGGACAAGGGGGAAAAAAAGTCTAGATTTACCATGCAGGAGAGATTTATTACTCTACTTGCCTTTGATAACCTGATTACATCTAGTTGTTTAGCAGTTTAGTATTGTGTTAAACTGTTTTTACAACAGATTTTTGTTTTTTCTTTTTTTTTAATTAAACCCAGTAAGATGTACAGAAGACAATGAGGCAGTAAAAAGTACTGCTTTCAACAGACAGAGGTGAAAGGTCAAATGAGGGGCCACGGCAAAGAGGTCACTAGCAGCCACAGCCTTCTCTCTGGGGTTGGGGTTCACTGGTTAGCCGGCCTCCCTGCGGGGCTGAAGGTTTGTGTTGTACACCAGACTCAGCAGCATTCAGATCCAAGCTTCCATCCTGAATGTTCTGATATATTTTCTTGGCAGCCTCAAGGAAGGCATCTTCTACATTCTCTCCCCTAAGAGGCAATTGATAACTTTATTGGAGAACCACAGTTTCTACAAAAGACAAGACATTATATACTGACCTTTTGTTAATCTTTAGTTAACTGCCATGATGTCTTCAACTTAACCATTGTCATCTAGTAAGAGATTACCAGAACACTGAGCTAAGAGAACATGGAAAACTATTTTCTTTTCCTTTTCTTTTTTTTCTTTTTCTTTTTTTTTTTTTTTGAGACAGAGTCTGTGTCACCAGACTGGAGTGCAGTGGTGTGATTTCAGCTCACTGCAACCTCTGCCTGCCGGGTTCAAGTGATTCTCCTGCTTCAGCCTCCCAAGTAGCTGGGACTACAGGAGCGCACCACCACGCCCTGCTAATTTTTGTATTTTTAGTAGAGACAGGGTTTCACCATGTTGGCCAGGATGGTCTCGATTGCCTGACCTCATGATCTGCCTGCCTTGGCTTCCCAAAGTGCTGGGATTACAGGTGTTAGCCACCACGCCCGGCCGGAAAACTATTTTCTGTGGAAAGCATACATACATACATGTACCGAAAGCCCTTTCTACAAATCGTATTTGGATAACTACATGTGTTATATGCAATCATTAAAATACTGTATGTTAATACACACCATGACGACTGAGATATGTCATTTCTGTGATAACAGAGAGGATACTCCAAACAGAAATGAAATCTCTCCAAACATGCTGAAATCAGAATTCCAAGAATAATATGGTCTGCTCAGCCAAGCATGAACTGAGCTGTTTTTAATCGGGTGATAGTGACATAATCATGCTTAGCCACGTTAACACCTCCATTCAGTTTTCTTTGGACTAACAGCACAGCTGAGACTAAACAAAAACAGGTTAGCCTCTCACCACAAGAAATTTTTGACCTAATAAATGAAGAATAATGATGGGAGTGCCACACAGTTCAAAGCAGACATGGAAGAACAATTAGAAAATGTTCACTACTCTTCTGAGTAGACACTACCCCTTAAGTAGACACTACCCCTTAAATCATGCTTTTTAACGTGCTCAGAAAATTAAATTGACCAAGCTTTTGTCTGAGATGCCAAACTCAACCTCACTTGTGAAAAGTCAAACACTGTCATTTGTGAAAAGTCAAACACTTCTGAAATGTAAACAAAGTTCCATTTTATTAACCTGGGTTACCAACAGGCATAATCAAAGTACAATCTTTTAGGTAACAAAAATTCATATTATTTTGAAATGTAAAAAAGCAGAGAGATGTTTGCTGTTCTTCCTGCAGTAAGCATTACACATTTATATATATTACTTTATATGTGTATATACATTATATACTTTTCATATATACGATTCTACTTTGAGAAACTTGAATATAATTGAAATATCTATATTTTGGTCATACTTACGTTTTTGCACTCGCTTCGAGGAACAATAAGCCTAAAAATAAAATTCAGACTATAATTAGGACACTTCAAACTAACTCACAAGTGCATTTCCTTTTTTTCTTGAGACGGAGTCTTGCTCTGTCGCCCATGCTGGAGTGCAGTGGCGCGATATCAGCTCACTGCAAGCTCCACCTCCTGGGTTCACCCCATTCTCCTGCCTCAGCCTCCCAAGTAGCTGGGACTACAGGTGCCCGCCACCACACCCGGCTAATTTTTTTTGTATTTTTAGCAGAGACGGAGTTTCACTGTGTTAGCCAGCATGGTCTCAATCTCCTGACCTCATGATCCACCTGCCTTGGCCTCCCAAAGTGCTGGGATTACAGGAGAGCCACCGTGCTTGACCCACAAGTGCATTTCTTTAGTAACATCTGAAAAAGTTTCCCATCAGTTTTTAGTACTCCTCCCATAGTATTTTATGAAAAAGTATGTAAGTCTGAGGTGGAGAGCATCTTTATATTTGTCACTAAATAACTGTACTGCTGCAACATAAATCTCACAGAAATAGAAACACATTTTGTTACTTCCTCATTCTTGAGATTTCTGAGTCTGCATTGAAAAACAACAAAAAACTGTCAATCTGCAGTATCAAAATCCCACCTTTCCTTAATAATTCTCCCAATTGTGACCATTAAGTCTTAAAGAAACCCACCGTTTTCTTCAGCAAACTGTTTGGCTTCTTCATATGTAACATCTCTCTGTGCCTCCAAATCCGCTTTATTTCCTATGAGAATTATTACCTAATTTGTGATCAAAAGAAAGACACTTATAACAAAAGCAGTAATTTAAACCAACCATGTAAATTCTGAAATCCAAAAATCTTGATAGAAAAAATAACTGGGCCTAAAAAGAAAACCAAGTACTAGCAATTATCCACTAGACAGAGCTACAGATTCATGAAGTCATTACTACAAAGGACCTTAGCAATGATCTAGGCCAGAGGTTGACAAACTTTCTGTAAAGAATAAATAGTATATTCTTCAGGTTTATGGGCCTCATATGGTCTCTGTTACATGTTCTTTGCTGGGTTATTTTTTTGTTGTTGTTTTTAACAACCCTTTAAAAATCTAAAAACCATCTTTAGTTCACAAGCCAGTCAGAAACAGGCTGTGGGCTGAATGTGGCCCGTAGGCCATACATACTTTGGTGACACCTGGTCTAGTTCAAAGATTATGATATATCTGAGTAAGATTACTAAGGGTTCATGGACAAGCTCCAGGGGATCTGCAAATACCCTGAAATACTGTAAATACTGTAATTGTGGGCATGTCCTAGAGGAGCAGGTTCATGGCTTCCATCAGATTTTCAAACAGTTCTGAGATCCTCAAAAAGTTTGAAAGCCACTAGGTACACCTGATCTAGTCCAAAGATTATGATATATCTAGTAAGATTACTAAGGGTTCATGGACAAGCTCCAGGGGATCTGCAAATACCCTGAAATACGTAAATACTGTAATTGTGGGCATGTCCTAAAGGAGCAGGTTCATGGCTTCCATCAGATTTTCGAACAGTTCTGAGATCCTCAAAAAGTTTGAAAGCCACTAGGTACAATCCTTTAGGCTACCAGTAAGGAAATTAAAGCTCAAGGCAAAAGGACTTGCTGAAGGTCACTCAGTGAGTCAGTGGTAGGAGGACATTAGATCTCAGGTAGAAACCCAAACTGTGATCTTGAGACAAATACTATCCTACCCCATATTATCCCTAGATAGGACTGAGTTTATAGTTAACAGTAACTGATAAGAGACGTCTATGTGTATACACAAGGGGAAGCTGGGAGTAGGGGTTTGGGGCACATATGCAGTAAGTTCAAATCCAAGGCAAAAATAGCACCCACCTACCTATATCCACCTTGGAACCACTCATATGAAGTTAGGCCAAAGTTAAAGGCAGCTCTGCAAAGTTGTAAGAAGAAAATACGTACCCTTGGGGAATAGCAAAGGGCTTTGGCCTTTATCTGGGGTGGCGAGGGCAGGTTATGGATAAACTGTCTTTGTACATTTATGAGCTTATTTGACACCAGTTGGTAAAATCCCTCCCTTCTTCCCCCTTCCAAACAGATATGGTAATCTAGATATGAACACTTTAGGAATGGATGGTTTCAACTAAAAGGCACTTCAGCCATTAATTTTTTTTCATGTGAAATTACAGCTCCTGGCTCTTCCACTTTCAAAAATGTGTGTCCATAAACCAAATCATCATTTTGATCTGAATGTAAACCTTATGCAAGGACAGTTAAGTGTACAACAAAAGTGAGCATTCTTTAAATAGTGTGGACAAAGTGCCCACTGTGATGGGGAGGAAACTGTCATACACTATCCATTAGTCTTTTAAAAGAATAAAATAATGATACTTAAAAAGGAAATCAATTTATAAAAAAATCAAGTCCAGTAAAGCCACAATGACGAGCACAGGGTACTCATTATAAGACAGGTACTCAAAACAAGAAATACTGCCCCGCTCCTGATTCTCTCTGAATCTCCAAATAAGGCTTCTTATCTCCCTGAAAGGGAAGACGTAAAGTGGCATGCTAATTACAGAGATACAAAACATGCCCACAACAAAATGGTAGAGAACACAACTTCTACACAGAAATCAAGGGCAATTTTATAGAAAATGGAGCACTTAAGAAAAACTTAAGACATTTTTTTTCTCCTGATCTGGTTCTATTTCAAAGCACATAAATGAGGCAGGAAGGACACAGGACGGGAAGGTTAATTTTATTATACTCCTCCATGGGCCTTCTACAATGAGTTTTGTTTTTAATATTTTACTTGAAATAGCTATAGACTCACAGAGGCTTACAAAAAATAACAGTGAGGTCCTGTGTACACTTCACCAAACTTCCCTAATAGTAGGATGTTATGTAACTATAATACACTCTCAAAACCAGGAAACTGACATTGGTACAATCCCCAGCCCTTATTCAGATTTCAGTTTTTACAGATTCTCAGGCACATGTGCACTCGTGCACGGGTAGTTCTATGTAATTTTATCTCAGGTACAGATCTCCATCATCACTATCAGGATACAGAACTGTTCCATCACTACAAAGAAACTGCTTCTGTGCTGCCCTCTATGTCGTCACATCACTACCACCCTCCACTCCCTTTGCTAACCCCTGGCAATCACTAATCTATTCTCCATCTCTACAATGTTGTCATTTTGAGAATGTTTTCTAAATGAAATTATACAGTATATAAACTTCTGAGACTGGCTTTTTTACTGGGCATGATGCCCTTGAGACCCAGCTCAATTGCTGCATATATAAAGAATTCATTCCTATGTACAGCTTAGTAGTATTCCACTATAGAGATGTTCTGAACTGTTTAACCATTCACCTGTCAATGACCAGGTTGGGAAACACCTAGGTTTCCAGTTTTGGGCTACTGCAAATAAAGCTGCTATGAACACCCTTCTATAGGTGTGTATGTAAACCTTGGGTTTAGTGTGATAATGGAAATGAAAGTTTCAGGCACAGTCCCTAGCATGATAGGCGAACAATGTTAACTGACTCTCAGTATGATTAAACCACCGTTTCCTGATAAATGCTAATCTTACCACTGATGACATAGTTCTTGAAGCAGGCCTCTACCAAGTGTTGGGGAAAGCCAAGAGAGACACGAGCCTTGTTCCTGAGAAACTCAGTCACAGCTCAGTGCATCTTTCCTCACATTGTTCCTGGCATACCCTCAACAATATCTACTGAAACTTTACTCACCCCTCAAACACCATTCCTCTGTAAAGCTGCTTTCTCTCCAGACAGCACTGATCATCCTAGGCTCCCCAGAACTGTGCTAGTCCCTCTATTTCTAATTCATGCTTCAATCTACTTTGCAGCACAGTTATCTGCATACCTGCTAGTTCTCTCCCTGCTAGACTATAAGCTCTTCGGGACCAAGGATCCATGTTTATCTTTGTAGAGTCTAGCATGGTGACTGACCTTTAAAATCTCAATAAATATAATCTCAGTCTGGTTAAGAAGCTAATGTCTTAACATATATAGAATCCTTTTTATTTTTGACTGAAATTTTCATTCTTAATTCTCCTCCTCTAGTTGAAATTTTTATTGAGGTAACGCAGATTCACATGCAGTTGTAAGAAGTCGTAAAGAAAGATCTCTTCTACATTTTGCCCAGTTTCCTCCAATGCTGAAGTTTTATGAAATTAATGCAGATCCCTTTTAACATCATAATTTCAGATTTCAGTCTTCACATGAGATCACCACTACATTCATAATTGTAACGACAAACATGAACAAAAAACCTAGGTATAATAAAATGCAAAACCAGGTTTAATTAGAACTGAAAAATAACTGTTACATTTTCTTCGACTAATTGAAGACAAAAATCTCACCAGTAAATGGCTTCCCTTTTTGGGTTAGCTTAGTTCTTACATTTTCTGTGTAATAAGATGCCATTTAACTTACAGTATTTGGATTGGTGAGATTCCTTGCATCTGTCAACCAGCTGCTTAAGTGGTTATATGTACTTCTTCTGCAAAAATAAAAGTTTAAATTTGTGACTGCCACATAATTATAGAAAAAAATTCAACAAATACTTAAAATACATACTTTAATCAATATATCCTAAAATAATTTTGCTTTGACCAGTTATTCAGAACAGTAGTTGTGAAATACAACTGCATACTTTTCAAAAATCTAGCCAAACGTATTATTTTTAAATAAATAACTCAATATCCAACAACTTTGATAATTACAGGTCAGGAGTCAATTATTTACTCCTAAATGCAGACTGTAAACAGACCAATAAGCAAGCAAGGAACAACACAGTAAACTGATGGAAATGCCAATGTGGAGTCAAAACTCAAATTACTTTGAAATCATACAGATTTTCAATCACAAAGCAGAGACAAAGTTGTATCAAAATGCCTAACCATGACACATTTAATGGAAGACACTTTTGCTTGTCTTTAAATTTTAGTTTCATTAAAAACCAAGTCACACTATTATAAGCTGGCATACAATTCACCTTTCCTTAATAATTTAAAGAGCAAGCTAACCATAACAGCATAAAATTGACTTTGAAGACATTTATACATTGACAAGAATTCAGGTCCCCAGATATCAGTGAAAAAGTTCATCCTAACTTTGTACTCTTACCAGGTAGCTAAATCATTCTGGAATTCTTTAACTGTCCTATTTTTCTACTTTCTCCAAGCAAGAGTTTAAAAACTCATAGGTTCATTTGCACTAGCCAAGTAAGCTCTAAGATGGTAAACAAACCCAAATATTTGTAATATTATACACAGTAGAACCTACCAAAGGGGTCAAAGATAATAAAATTTTTGAGATTAAAAATGTTTCTGATTTATAGACTCACAGAATATAAGTCTATCTTACTCGTTTAACATGTGAGGAAACGGAAGCCCATAAAGACTTAACTGGTGTCAACACCAGGCCTAGAACTCTTTTACAAATACCACACGTCCTTCAAGTGTTTCTAGTTTAGTCCTGTGAATATATTCCATGATCTCTAGCTGCCAGTTTTCACAGATAATTTGTTATTCAAAGTATATAGTTCTTTCCCAATGAGAACTGAGAAGAACTCCTTACTCAGATTTTTATTGTGCTAATCATATTACTCATGAATCATCACTTAGATGACAAAAAAGTCATATATATCAAAATAGCTCCTTTCCCCCCAATGTTTTAGAATTTTCTAAGTAAACAATGATAAAATGTCATTTTTAAAAAGCACAAGCCTTATCTGTGTTTGATATTTGTATTATTGGCATACCTTGACTTTACACAACAGGTACGTTTTACTACTTCATGCATAAACCTTAAAACAAGTCCGAACATTTCTACTGATTTTGATGAATTTTAAAATTTCAAAGCTGGCAGGCAGAGTGAGGTACACAGAAAAGCTTAGTACCAAGATCATATAAACCATATTACTTACATGTACCATAACTTCTGCCAAGGATTCTGGTAATTGTTATTAATTTAAAATTCACTATCATTATAATTTTAAATCCATAAATAAATATTATTCAAATATTAATTGGTGGTACTAGTGCTAAAACAGTGCTAAAATGATAGATATGTCAAAATGTTATGGCAAAACAACTGTCACAATAAGCTACGCTGTCAATTTAGAAAAGCACCCTGTAACAACAAGAGTTAATGACAAAAATAAAAAGGAACTTTTATGTTTGTGAAATGTCAAAGAATAATAGAAAAAAATTGGTGTCATGACTGCAACATCGAAGTCACTATAAAGTATCACTTTAGCACCTGACTAAAGCCTGGGGTACTCTTTTCCAGTAACAGTTTTTATTACAATATAATGAACATATCATAAAGCTTATCCTTTTAAAGTACGTAATTTAGTTGTTTTAAGGGTAGTTACAAAGTTGCGCACTGATCACCACTATCTAATTCTAGAACATTTTCATCACCCCAAAGAGAAACTCTGAACCCACTTAGAAGTCACTCATTCCCCATCCTCTGGCAATCCACTTTCTTTCTCTATAAATTTACCAGAATATAAATTCTGGATATTTCACAAATGAAATCATACAATATGTATCTCTTAGTGTCTGGTTTCTTCCACTTAGCATGATGTTTTCAAGTTTCATCTATGTTGTGGCATGTATCAGTCCTTCCTTCTTCCTCATAGCTGAGTAACATTTCATTGTATGGATATACCACATAGTGTTTATCCATTCATCAGTTGATGCATATTCTGGTTGTTCCCAGTTGAAGTACTTTTTTTGATGACTTGAATAGACACAGATTTTACCAAAAGTATTAACTATGCTTAAAAGATATGCTTAAAAGCAAAAACAATATTCTTAGCACACATCACCATATTTAAATTTTATTGAGTGTTTAATTATGTGAAGTCTTCAGAAACGCACTCCTCATAAAATTAGACAGTTCTGTGTAGGCGGCCAGGTTTATTAATAGCCTTCCCATAATACTCTTGATCATATCACTGATTGCCTGGCTATAATGAAAAGCATTAAGGCTTGTTTCCCTCTGTTTTGCTCTGAGGCCACCCAATTTCTAGAATTTACTGAAACTTTAGGCACTATAATTATAACTAGTTATAATTATAACTAGTCAATATCTTTATTCTAAGGCAGCATTTCCCAAAGTGTGCTCCTCAATAAAATAAGCTTAAGAAACACCAAATTAAATAAAGTCATACAGCAAAGAATTTCTTACTGCAGAACTTTCCGGAGTCTTAACATGCTAATGAGCATTATGACACATCAAGAGGAAACCGTATAAAGCATTTTCCAAAAGGAAATATGCTTTAAAATCTACTTATCACTTGGTCCCACTCACCCATCTTTACCCTCAAGAAACAGAGTCACATTGCTATTGACTGGCGCTTTACATCAACATGAAAGGTGATCCAGTTCATTTTCTAACTTACAGTAGACAAACAGTGCAGGGTCTAATCAAGTGGTACAGTTTTCCATGTTCTCCAAAGTCAAACCTTTACGTACAGTAGTTTTATCACTTTACATCACGTGCTTTGGAATTCCAGAAACAGTCATGTTGAAATAAATTTAAACCTACTGCATGTAGTATTTGAAGTCATTTCTATCCATTTTAAGAGAAAAAAAGTAAATGAATAAACACCTTCAGATGCAAGCATAAAATTTTTTATAATCCCCCATGCTGGATTAGCAAAACTCTTTGCTTGGCCTTATTTTGAGAGGTGTAAACTTTAACACTAGAGACTAAATAGAGTAAGTCCCAAGAGTGAGATGTTTGCTTTCTACTTAAAACAACATTTTATATAAAATATTATTTCTCCTCAAATCATTCAACTGAAGTTGCTTTTCAAAACTGTATTCTTCTATTAGCTTCACCCGATATCTCCCTAAATTTTTCTTTAGTCATAAAAACTTTCAGAAAATATCAATGTGTTATATCAAATTTTACATGGCAACTTAAGAAACCATAAAAAACAAGTAAGTTCAATTACAGTCATAAAATTACAAATTTTTAAAAATGCCTAAGTCAATTTTTTTTTAAATGCCCAAAGAAGATTTATTTTCCCCGTATGAAGGTTGAAAAAATTATCTCTTACCTAGTGATATCATAGACCATAAGAGCTCCTGCAGCTCCTCTGTAGTAGCTCCGTGTAACAGCCCTAAATCGCTCCTGTCCTGCCGTATCCCAAATCTGCAGTTTTATTTTTTGGCCACTAACTTCGATTATTCTTGTACCAAATTCAACACCAATTGTGTGAGGACAATCAGCCATAACTGTTAAGGAGGAAAAAAAGTAATAGCCCAATTTTCAGAAAACTTCAAATTAAGCCTAGGGGGGAAAATCCACTAAATAAACAAATGGCTTACTAATACTTACAGGCTATAAATAGACTAAAGCTACCACTGGAAAAAAAATTTACAAATACCCAGAAGTAAGAAGTCAGGGAAATGTGACTGTACTAGAATCGGGATCAGCAAACTTCTAGAAAGGACCAAGCAGAAAATATTTTAAGTTTTGCAGGTCAAAAGGTCTTTATCATAAACTACTCAACTCTGCCACCGAGGCAAAAAAGCAGCCAGAGACAATAGGTAAAACAGGCATGGTTGTATTCCAATAAATTTTATTCACAAAAACAGGCAGTGACTGGATTTGCCCCACTGGCCAGTTTGCTGACCCCTCGACTAAAATAATCTGTTAAGTAAAAATAAGGATTTTAATTAATTCTTCACAGTATCAACATTATACCATTTAGCCTTCTTACAATCATTATCTATAACAGATCAATCAATGGTCTTGGGACCCTAGGAGTTGTTAGTCAAACAGATTCTTATCCCAGAAAATATCAGTGTCTCAAAGAAAATCAGCATGTGTGTTTTATATATATATATATATGCACATATATTTTAGAGATAGGGTCTTGCTCTGTCACTCATGTTGGAGTACAGTAGCACAAGCATAGCTCACTGTAACCTCGAACTTCTGAGCTCAAGCAAGCCTCCCACGTAAGTCTCCCAAAGCACTACTGGGATTACAGGCATGAGCCACCACACCTGGCTAATATATACTTCTTCTTATACAATGACAAGTTATATATGTCTAAGCCAATGAACAAATTTATTAGTCCTTTCCTTATAATGAGGCCACTTAAAACCTAAACCCACCATTCTCCAGTATAAGGACATAGACTGCTGGGCACTTCATAAAATGTTACATCAAACTTCTGTAGTAAGCAGCACAAAAATGTCAAAGAAATAATTTCAACTATACAGAAACACTTTCAACTATATTTAGCATATCAGTTACAACAAATTGGTCCCTTCTATCACCCAAAAAAGCGTAGAAAGAATTCCATTTTAAGTATTCCAAATCTGTTATTTAACAAATGATACAAGCAGCAAATTTCTCCTCATAAGATAATCAATTCCTTAACAGAAAGTCAGAGAATAAAAAGATTAAGTTTGACATTATTGTATGTATTTTTAAAAATTATTTTAACATCAAGAAATCAAAACAAGCAAATCAGATTATATATATATAATGTGTATAAAAATCAACACTAAAATATGCTGGTATATTTCATTTTATCTGTACCCATTTTAAAAAAAGTACAAATATAGTGAAAGGTTATATTTAAATGCATGAAGTACACTGAAAATGACACTTTTTAAAAAGTAGAAACATGACAATAAAGAAAACTATTAATGTTTACCTCATGTATTAAACTTACATTTTTTTTCTGTAAATTGATGGAGCAAGCAAGATTTTCCTACTCCCATGTCCCCTGTTTTAAAAAAAAGAAGTTTCAGGTGGCAATTACATTTCTCAATTTTATGCAATGACTGCTACATTCCTTACCATATAACATATCATAAGTTTCTGGGACACTTCACAAATTTTTATTTTCCTACTTTACAATGATTCGAAAGTTTTCACTGTGAGACACAAATGGAATATTATTCCCAATCTTTAGCACTGACAGAATTTGGCTGTAAATTATTACTGTTAATAAATAGCCACCAGCTGGGAAGTGTTTATTTTTTAATGGAATTTTTTTACTTTGAGCTGTTTCAAAATTTTATGGTTTTTGTTGTTATTGTTGTTGTTTCCTTTAACTCATGCATAGAAGCAAAAGATTTCAAAAAGTGACAAATGGGGTAGCATGTAACAAGCAGAAATAACAAACTGAGTTCTGGAAGCTTGATTCACTAGGTCCCTGTCTTATACTTCTTGTATTATTCTATGAAAGAAAAGAATTTGCATTACATGAAAACCCCAGGAGAAAAGATGTCATCTCTTACTGTACTATAGCAATGTTAACCCTTGATGAAGGAAACATTAAAAAGGACACATTAAGTTCAACATGAAAGCAAACTGTTCTAATGTGAACAATTCATTGAAAAACTTGTACTTTCAAATGTAGTTTTATGTTTGGATAAATAGCATTAAGACTTAATTTGAGCAAAACCTTCTTGAAACTTAAGAAAAATACTTTTTATGTATATTACACAATTAAAACAATATTCTCTATCACTTTTTCCTTATAATGGAAACCCAGGGGGATCTGAGCGCTTTCACAGTATTTTAGGAATGTTTCTGCACTCCTTGAAACACTGATACTTCCTAGCATCAACAAGCTTTCAAGCAGCCCTCAAGAACAACGAACATCACTTCACAAGGTACCCACCAGCACTGTACCACAGAAATATCCAGGGCCACAATGCAAAAGCTGCACTGCTAATGCAAAAAATGAATCTCATAAAAGGAGCTTTAGTTTTACAGTAAGAAAATCAGTCACTCCTGAAGCGGTATTGTTTAAGTATTAGCATATAAATATTTTGTAAGTTAACCTTTTGGGAACAAGAGTGTAAGTTAAATAAACTTACCAATAATAATATATTTAAAGATGTAAGAGTAGTTGTATGGTGCAGTTGCCATGGTGGCACTAAAAACAAAGAAATCTCTGTTACTTCAGAAGGAAAGCATATACGAGTAATTCAAACAGATCACTGCTATCCTTTAAAGGTAGAAAAGGACACTGAATACAAACGTCAGTTACAGTAAGTCAGAATAAAACTGCATTTCACAAATTGATCAAATACACAAATTCTCTTGGATGAATGATGCTTACACATTCTCATGTGTTATCCACAGAAATATGAGAAACCAGTTATACCAATATTTCATTTAAGAAAATATCCACTAGAACTTAAAGTATAATTAAAAAAAGAAGAAAATATCCAGTAAGAAGTATTACTCTGAAAACTTTCAAACAAAAAAAATCTTTATAAATTTAAGTTAAACATTACTATAAATAGCCTCCGCTCCCTTTAAAGTCCCCTTCCCTGTTAACTGATCAAGTAAGTTACTAATGATCTACTTGTTCAGAACTCTGATTTTAAACAGAATGGTATACAAAGGAACCACTTAATTTATAAACACAAAACAACTTTTTACTCTACTTTAAATCAACAGCAGAGCATCCAAAGAGCAATGGTATGATTTCCAAATCAATGTTGGAACTAGACTGAATCACATGAAACTGTTCTTCCTAGATTTTTCAAGTCAATTTTATTGGCATTTTCATATGGCTCAACCTAATATAGGACTTGCAGATTATCTCTCTCTCTCTCTCTCTCTCTCACACACACACACACACACACACACACACACACTTTTTGAAGACACAGCATCTCACTATGTTGACCAGGCTGGTCTTGGGTCTTGAACTCCTGGCCTTAAGCGATCCTCCCATCTCAGTCTCCCAAAGTGCTAGGAGTACAGGCATGAGCCACTGCACCCGGCCAGATTAACAACATAGTAAGTGCTTCCCATCTACTATTCTAGGGACTGAGAGAAATAATGTCATAAAATTGTACTTAAGGTTGCGAAATTTGAAAGCTTGTGTATTAGAAGATATTTCAAAAGATCACAGCCCATTTCTTGCCCTCAAATAGACTTAACCTAAAGAATTCTAATTTCTCTCCTACTTGAAAAGAAAACAAAAAACTTTCCAATTTATTTAAATGAATGCTCTGAATGTGTAAGACATTGTGCTAGGTCCTAGAGAGAAACAAGGGGGTGAATTATAAAATTGGGAATAACTTTCAATAAAGTTTATTCTCAAACCAGCTTTCAGCTTAAGACAAAAATTACTTATACAAATTAAGATTTCACCCCATTTAAAAAAGTCTGACTTACAGTATTTTTAAGCCTGGCTTTTAGTGTTTCTGTCAATGTCACATTACACAAGCCAGACATTTAATATGACTGGAAAATTTTATTTACTGAAATTATCACCTTACTATATACCATATTGCAAGCAAAAGTTCTATGTAATTAATAACATTTAACCTGTAGAAAGAATATATATTTAAAACAAGTGTATTATTATAAGGAAAGAGTAAGTTGTTAATTACAGTAAAGTATTAATCACTTCCACACACTACAGTCTTCTCACTTAGCTATCTGTATTACATTTAGTGAAAGTAGAAGCCCTGCTACCCATTCCAGTTTGGCATGTTCTAACACATTTATAATCAGTCTCCTGCATCACAGAAAACTCCCATAACCAGTTCTTTCAGCAGAGAGAGTTTTTCTAGTTAGATTAACTCTGATTCTGAACATCACAACAACTTTATTCCCTTTTCCAGGCACTAGGGACTCAAAACTTTTAAGAATGAACTTGGTCCTGGGACTAAAATTGGCCTGGATTATTTACCTGATCTCTGAACTAGATGCCAAACATAAGGGGAAAAAATAATCTCTTACATTAAAAATATTTAAAGATTATTAACTTCTTAACCTGAATTCTTCCCAGACTCTTTCTTTCTAATCAATTTTTAATTCTTCTAAATTCTTTCCCCATTCAAACCTGGGTAAAAGTAATCACTTAGTCACCTTTAAATTATTGTCTCTCCTGTGCTCTTCTCCTTGATTTTTCCTAATTTCTTTCCCTCTTCGAACTGAAGGTTGTAGCTGTACATACTTTGCTCCTTCTATTTTATGTTAAAGCTATGACTTCTAACAATCCCAAATTTCTACTTCAAATGCTTTAAAGACTAATCATAAAATTATGACCCAATTTTAGTTGTACTAATTTGTATACTTGCTAATTATCACACTTTCATTAAATGTGAGATAACTAATTTTGAAAATGTATCTTAAAATTACAAACATTCATATAGTGGAAACTATTTCCAAATAAAAGAAATGATCACTATTTCAGATTGAATACCAGGGCTCTGTCTCACCTCACCACACATTTTTCTTGCTTGTTTCTTTAAAAATTACAAATAAAAACCATAAAAGCAGAATTAAAACTACTCAAACTTACTAATTTCAGTAAACAAAGGCAGAAAACATCTAACACTGTAGCCATCAACACTCACAACAGGTCTTCCCTTTCTTATTCTAAGAAGATACTGTCTAGGTTTACATATATTTCCATTGTTGACTGATATTAATACACTTCAGTCAAAAGTATTTGCAGTAGAATTATATTCAAATACTAAATACGCTTAATGTTGCTTTAACAAAAGATTTCTCAGTCTCATTTCTTGAACATGAAACATACCATTGTTAAGGTGAGGAATACATTTTTACCTAACTTTGGACGGGAAAAAAGTTCTTCCTCTATTATTTAACAGTGCTTTTGCTTTACTTAGAGAACTCTTAAGTCTAAAAAAAAGGACATGAAAGGCTGATCTAGTTCAAACTCTGAAAACATGAGCCCACTTAACATTACAATCCCCATAAATTTTTTTTAAAATCTCGGTAATATTCTATAACTTGTATACAACTACCGGGACAATTAAAATTCACTTTATTCCACATTTTACAAAAAGTATTTGAATCAAGTTCATATGTAAATAAAAGATCTGTATTGCCTTTAAAGGAAAAAAGTACTACATATTTACACAACAGGCATTTAATACATAATCAACAATTTCCAAACTAATAACAAATACAATTGTTAGTTACTACTTATCGGGTACTTGACATATGACAGGCAATGTGCCAAATATTTTACATACAATTTCATTTAATCCTTACTACTATTCTATAACATAGTTAATTATTATCCTCATTTTACAGATGAGGAAACAGACTCTGCAGGTAACACGTCCAGGTCACACAGCCAAGTCTGTACTGAACCTACGACTGTTTTGACTGCAAAGATCCCCTCTTAACCACCACACCATCCTGCCCTCTCCACCGTCGTGCCTCCTCCACATGGTTATGAGATGTACCATGTTGCTCTGCAGTATTCACTCGCGTAATTATAATTTAATATTCTGAATAAGATACATGAATTACATTCAGAAGATGCACTGCAGTCAGAATTTATAGATATAAATGAATGGTAATACTAGTAATACTAATCTATAATACTATAATTCATCTACTTACAAAAAGTTTCTTGAGAACACTTGATAGTAAACCATGTAATGATCTACACTACTTTTTCCTATACTGTCTTATATAATTCTTACTTAATTCTCACAACTCTGCAGAGTCATTATCATTATGTTTATGCAAAAAATTAAAGAAACTGAGGTTTGGAAAAATTCACTCATTTGGCCAGTGTTACAAAGTTTGTAAATGGTAGACCTAGAAATTGAACCCAGGCCTGATTCCAAAGACCATGATTTTCCCTAAGTTATTATTAGCTTATTTCAGGCATGTACAGGTAGACTGATAAAATAAAAATCAGAGAAAGAGGAAGGATATTAATGCATGTAAAATTTAGCTATAAACTACCCTTGCTGCCAAGAGAAATATTTACTAAATGCACAGTAAACACTTAACAATTGTGCCATGTATTCAACTGACTCCTTAAAGATATTAATATGCTTAATATTGTTTTAATAAAGGATTTCTCAACCTCATCTCCTGAACATGCAACTACCAGTTTTCGCCATTGTGGAAACATATCATTTCACCATGTGAAAACATACCATTTTTTACCACCATTTTCACCACTGTTAAGGTGAAAAATGTATTTTAAAATGGGGTATGCCATCTTGTAAAATTCTGCATATTTTTTTCACTCAACAAAATCAGACACATTTTCATGTCAGTACATTTAGATCTAAATGGTTACTGAACACATATTAAACACTAATTATTGTTGTGACAAAAATAGAATGCATGGTTTCTATTTACTGAATCAACACCTTTCTAAGATTACACAGACATATAAACGACTAGTTTTGAAACGTGTAGGTACAGATGTGAAGGTATACACTACCAAACATACTGCTTGTGGAAATGTGCCAACATTTTGGAAAGTAATCAGTATACTTAAAAATCTTAACAATAATCCAAATCATCCTTTGGCTCAGATATCCACTTAGAAGTATCCTACATATACAAAAGCTTCAGTCCATAAGGCTACAGGTATTAGCGCATTTAATGTACCATTTTTACAGCAAAAAACTGGAAATAATCTATCAGCAAGGAAATGACTGAATAAAGTACATCTGTACTACAAAATAATATCCATCTAGTTTAGAAACCATTTTGATCGATATACATTAACCTGGAAATACCTCCATGATTTTGCTAAGTGAAAAAACACGTTGCAGAGTTTTATGCGATAGTATACCCCACTTTCAAACACACACACACACACTCAACCCTATATTCACATACTATGAAATACAAATCAAATTGTGAAAAATACACGGACAGGAGAAAAAGGGAAGAGAGAAAGTATTAACTTTTCTTTATAGATCCCTGCACTGACTTATTACAATGAATTAAAAATAAAATTTTCTCTACCAATAAATACGTGAAAAGCACTTTCTATGTAATTTTAATACAGGTTAAAGAATACCCAAACAAAAACAAACAAAAATCCCACTCATAACATTCCCAACATTATTTCCACATTTACTGATAATAAGGGGAACTTATGAAGCCAATAATACGATTGGCCTCAAAACAAAAAAAACCAACACTCAATAGTAGAGGGCATATTTTTGTTTTTTTTTTTTTAAATAGCTGAACTACTTACTGTTTGCTCTGATTTTAAAACCTGTTATATAGCTATTCTACTCCTTAGAACCGACGATGTTACTGTATAATTTTTACATAGTTGATCCAAGACATAACAAGGGAAAAGCAACCCACTAAATATTCCAGGTGATTTAATTCTTATCCTTATTTCCATTGATAAGTTTTGTTTATTTGTTTGTTTAACATGCATGATGTTTTGTTAAAAATACCAGAGCTGAGATGGACTGCTTCTGTGATTCCAACATGAACGTATCTGTTAAGTATCTACTAAGCACAAAGCACTGTGCCAGGGTTTGGCAAGATAGCAATGATCAAAAAAGACAACACTGTCTCTGCCTTCGTGGAACTCAAGCACAGAAGCATTCTGACTTGCTCTAAAGGCCCACTAAAATGGACTACTACTACCTGATTTGTCAGTCAGGTGGATAAAACTTCTGTAGTTAATCTAATAATCTAATCTAATAAAAACGAGTGGTCAGTTTCCTCAACAGTAGTACAAACAGCCCACCCACTTAAAAAAAAAAAAATCTAACTTTTGACAATATACTTAATGTCACTTTTATATAAATAATGATTTTAAAAAGCTGGATTGCTTAATGTGGCAAGAGAAGTAACTTTGATGATCTTCTATATACAGAAAATAAAGTATTCTAATACTGGACCTCTGTTCACAGAAAGAAAGCACTTAACACCCAAAAAGCCAAAAAAAAACCCCTGCACTTATTGCTAAAGTTAAAAGGATTAATAGTGAAAATTTTACTAATGATACTGTGCCTGAGATTTGCTTCAAAATAATTTGGCAGGAAGGAGGCAAGTGTATATAGATGAAGCAAGACTGATCACTGTTGACACTGGCTGATAGGTATATGAATGCTCAGTATGCTACTTTATTTTGTATATATTTAAAATGTCTAGATGAAGCTTCTTAAAAGTACAGTACCTCTAATGCTTCTATTTGTAAACTGCTGTCTTTAGCCATGCCTGGCATTTTTAACCACATAAAAATGTTTCAAGCCTTTTTTAAAAAAACATGAAACATCTCTCAATAGCCCGAGTTTTAACATTTTATTTACCTTAATCAAGTTTCCTCCACTAGCACAGTATCTTACTGTGACTATGCAAAGATATTTGACATTGATAAAAATGAACACTCCAAATTCTGTTGCAAAGTTGAAGTATGCAACAATGATAAAGTTTAACTGTAATACAAAAAAGCAACAAGTTTTTCAAATGTAGCTTTAATTTCAAGGAATTTTTAAATAGCTATTATAATCTAAGGTTTTACGTCTTTACAATAACTGCCATTTATCGAGGGCCTAACACATGCCAGCTACTTTATAAACAAACTCTAATCCTAAAAACTCATTTTACAAATAAGGAAACCAAAGTGATCTACCCGTGGTCATAGTACTACTAAATGGAGAGCTAGAATTAAGGTCCAGGTTTAACTCTACATGTAGCTCTCCAAAGCTATGCTCCTCTCTCATTCATTCAAAAGATTAAACACCCACTATGTGCCTAGCACTGTTACAGGCACTGATTTACTATATGCCAAGCAACGTGCTAAGGGCTTTCTTTAAACCCCATTTAATCCTAGCAACAACTCTAAGATGCAGGTTCAATTATCCCCTTTATAGATAAGGACACTGAGTCCGAAAGGTTAAGTAACTTGCTTAAGATCACTTAACTAGGAAGTGGCAGTAATGGAGGGGGAACCCTTGACAGTATGACTCCAAAACTCTTAACCACGACATACCTCTAGGCATGATCAAGTAAAACTGCCTAAACAGAACTTGCAAGAAAAAATTTGGAAAGGCTTGTGGGGAATAAAGAGGTGGGAGCTGGATTACTGCAAGGTCAAATTTATCCTCAACAATCAAATCTAAATAAAAGACAGCTGGTTCCTCTACAATATTTACCTTAGAAAAATATACGAATTTTTTAAAGGCAGTTGGGATAGTAACGAAATGAGCAGTAAACTTTGCAAGAGTTCAAATCTGGGCTCTGACACTTGCTGTGGGGTCACCAGGAAGGCACCTGTCCTCTCGGAACCCGTTTCTTCATACACGAAATTGAAATCCTGGCATCTCTCCTTTGGGGTTTGTGAGCATGAAGATTTGCCAGTGTAGTGGCTGACTTTATGGACTTTAGGTCATAAAGGGGTAATCAGCTGTCATCCAATGCGAACACAGTGAAAAAGGAATTAAGTTGTAACTACATTATAAATGGTCATGCCTGTAACCGTAGCCTAATTTTTGAGTGTAGTACAAAAACCACCAGCCACAGTGTGAGCCGAAGCCAGTTTGTAATATACCATCATCAGCCAGACACACATCACAACTGTAGGCCTCAGTTTCCTCACTTATAAAGTGGAGACAACTTACCTCCGAGGGCTACGCGGGACAAGATAAACACGTACAAAGACACCTAAGAATGTACCTGGCCCACAGTTAAAACGCTTAAAACACTCCAGTTCTGTCGTCTTCTCTTAGATTCTAGAAATGCCACAACTTTCTCTTCATTGTTTCTAGATGCTCTGTAGCTTCAGGGCCATAGAGGCTGTCCACGCGTCTCATAGGAACGCACCAAAACCAGGACATCGCAAGCACAGGCGCACAGACCCCGTCCCTGGCCCGGCTGCAGGGCCGGACTCCCCACATCGACAAGGGCACCGGAGTTGCCCCGAGATGCCGAAGAGGCTGCGAAGAGCTGCCTTTGTACTCAGAGCCAGACGCGGCCTACGGGACGGGACCGCCACGTCTGGGCTCGCGGGCTGCAGGGCGGCGCGGCACGCGTGGGTACACCCTGCGGGGGCGGGCTGCGGCCGCGGAGAACAGCGGCGAGAGGGGGGCCTGCGAGAGATGCGGTCCTGCCCAGCCGAGCCGAGAACGCGCGGAAGGCGAGGCCGGAACACACCCTTCCCTGCACGCCTCGGAGCGCCCCGCGGGGTGGGGTGGACAGGAGGCTCAGGCAGGAGCCACGCAGGGGACACCTCCGCCCCCGCCCGGGAGTCCTGTCAGGCCGGCGCCGCGGCGCTCACCGCCGACCCCCGGGATCGCCGCGGCCTGACGGGGCCTGGCCCCTGGGACGCCGCCCGCCTGCAGCCCCGTCTCCGCCGTCGCCACACCCGCCCCTCTGAAAAGCCCGGCGCGAGGAGGCATCAGCCGGCCGGACACTGCGGAAGGCCCGGGTTACCTGGGGGGTTGCTGGTGGCTGGGCAGCTTTCCGGGCGGGAGGGGGGCGTCAGGACGAGGAACAGGAGTGCGGACGCAGCGGGAGAGGGGGCGGGGGCGGTCGGCCGAGGCCCCGGCAAGTACGCGGGCAGGCCGAGAGGTGCAGACGCGCCGGCGGCAGTAGCGGCAGTAGCGGTGGCAGCGGTGACTGCTTCTGTGGCTCCCTCAGGATCTTCCTCGGGCTGGTCCAAGATGGCGGCGCTCCCTGCACAGGGTTTCCTGTCACCCTCGCAATGGGCCGGACCACAAAAGAAGGGGGAGAAGATGCGCGCGCAGCTGGCGGAGCCCGGAAGAGGGTGGCCGAGGCCAACCCGTTAGCCACGCCCCTTCCTCAGCCCTCACCTCTGGACTCGTCGCGCCGCCGCTGAGGCCCGCCCCGCGGGCGCTCACGCCCGGAGGGAAGGTGGAAAGCGCGTATGCGCAAGCGCAGTCGCGTGTCCTCGTCTCTTGGGGGAGCTACTGCGCAGGTCTGCGTGGAATCTGGTGGGGCGCGCCTGCGTCTTGGCGAACTAGGGCTGTCGCTCTTGGAGACTTTTAAACTATTTTTAAAACCAACATTTACCACTTATTGGACGCTTACCGTATACTGGCCACCGTGCTAAGCATGCATTTACTGTATTCATTCAACGTGTATTTATGGGGGCGTTTACTATATATACTGCTATATGCAAGGTATATAGCGGTGAACAAGCCAGGCTAGGTCCCTGTCAAACAAACCTCGGAAGCAGGCATCCCCATTGTATCCATGGCGAAACTGAGGCTTGGGTTGGTCAACTCGCTTGTCCAAGATCATGCAGTTAGGAAGTGACCCTGCATTTCATCTCTATTTTGACTTCACTTTGGGGGTGCCTTTGACAGGGAGAAAGAAATGTGATATTTTTCACAATTTGTCTACCATCTGCCATCTTCCAACTTGATCTGCCGTTATCACTGCCCCAAAAGGTTTCGTGCTTTTCGGGTGCAGGGTCACGTTTTGACTTCCTTGGGCCCTGAGCGCTTTTGCCTATGGCTTGTATACACACACACATATTTCACACACATGTAAGTTAAATATATGTATAAGTATTTAACTTATATTTTACAACGGCATTGATATAAAGAGGACGTACCAATATTATATAACAAAATATTTTCTTTGACCTAAAAGTTCATTTTTTTCTTGTGACTTTAAAAGAATGTAAGCCGGCCGGGCTTGGTGGCTCACGCCTGTAATCCCAACACTTTGGGAGGCCGAGACGGGCGCATCACGAGGTCAGGAGATCAAGACCATCCTGGCTAACACGGTGAAACCCCTTCTCTACTAAAAATACAAAAAAATTATCCGGGCGTGGTGGCGGGCGCCTGTAGTCTCAGCTACTCGGGAGGCTGAGGCAAGAGAATGGCGTGAACCCGGGAGGCGGAGCTTGCAGTGAGCCAAGATTGCACCACCACACTCCAGCCTGGGCGACAGAGGGAGACTCCGTTTCAAAAAAAAAAACGTAAGCCAGGGCTAGTAGTCTGCGCCTGTAATCCTAGCTACTGGGGAGGCTGAGGGGAGAGGATCGCTTGAGCCCAGAAGTAATGGGCTGTAGTGCACTGCATCAATAGATAGGGTGTCCGCACTTAAGTTCAGGAGGGAGGGACCGGCCCAGATCTGAAACGGAGCAGGTCAAAACTCCCGTGCTGATCAGTAATGGGATCACACCTGTGAAGAGCCACTGCACTCTAGCCTGGGCAACATGGGGAGACCCTGTCTCTAAAATAAATAAATATTCATTTTTCTTGGCCCCTAAAAGTATTGGAGGCCCTAAGCACTGTGCATACTGCACTGTCCCTAATGGATAAGGTGGCCCTGCCTTAGTCCCCCACCCCCACATTAAATCAATCTTTCTCTTAGCATTCAGGACCTTTTATGAACTGGTTCTGCTATGAACAAGTGAGGTTTCACTGGAAAAGTGTGTGACAGTTTGTACATCTCATATTTTCAGAGAGACCTGGGTTTGAATTCCTGCTCTATAATCTAATGGTATGCAGTTGTGCATGTCACTTGATTTCTCAGATTGTCAATCTTTTCTGCAATATGGGTCTTTGTGAAAATTAAATGGGATAATATGTGCAAAATGTCTGGTATATAATAAGAGAGGGAAATGATTATTACATGATAATCTAATATAGGGTGATATTGAAATCCCTTTGCAACCCTAGAGGTCTAGGCTTCTATTTCCATATTCTTTAATAAGTGTAGTTTGTTGTCACAGTTTAACATTTTTGAAATTAAGAAATTTGCCTGAGCCAAGTAAAGGAGGAAACTGTGAACCAATGATCATTAATTGCCCAGGTATGAACTTAGAACTTAGACCTTAGCTAGTAAGCTTCCTTATATCTAATTGTCACCTGAAGGGAGATCTTTATGCATAGCTGATGTTTATTCAACACTTACTATGTACCAGGAACTGTCCTAAGAATCTTGCATATTTTCTTATTTAATCCTTACCACATCCCCATGAAGTCAGTACTGTATTTATCCCATTTTATGAATAAAAAAAAAAAAATGCGTGTCATACAGATCTAAAATTGTTTAGGTGAAAATTGGGTGGGACTTGAATCTGGCCACATGTGACCTCAGGGCTCTACTAAGCCCTATTCCATGTCCTCCCTTTATTTGCACTTGTAGCACAATAGCCAGCTTAAATGCAGGTCCCTAATTGCTGCATTCCTATGTGAAAGACATTACACTTCGATGCAGCTTTGAACAGAAACACTCTTGTGGATGCAGAGTGCCTGTCACATGCTAAATAATGCAATTAAAAAATAGTAGAAACGGCCGGGCGCGGTGGCTCAAGCCTGTAATCCCAGCACTTTGGGAGGCCGAGATGGGTGGATCACGAGGTCAGGAGATCGAGACCATCCTGGCTAACACGGTGAAACCCCGTCTCTACTAAAAAATACAAAAAATTAGCCGGGCGCAGAGGTGGGCGCCTGTAGTCCCAGCTACTCGGGAGGCTGAGGCAGGAGAATGGCGTGAACCCGGGAGGCGGAGCTTGCAGTGAGCTGAGGTCCGGCCACTGCACTCCAGCCCGGGGGACAGAGCGAGACTCCGTCTCAAAAAAAAAAAAAAAAATAGTAGAAATGGTCAATTCTTGTAATAAGTCCCAGAATTTTCAAAGTTAGGAGGGTTATGTGAGCAGTTGCAGCATAATTAAGAGGGACTGTCCATTGGGTGCCAAACATCCATTGGGGTGTCTACTTAACTTTTTTAAAAGCTATTTCTATAAGAAGAGATGTATACTTGGAATATGCACTGCAGCACTGTTTGTAATAACAAAAGACTAGAGACAAATGAAATGTCTATCACTAGAAAGTTGTAATAGTAAATTATAGTATGTGTATACTGTGAAATACTGTGCAGCCATCAAAAAGAATTAGGCCCATGTATATGTCCTGATACGGAACAATGTCTAGGAAATACTTGGAGGGAAAAAAGCGAGGTGCAGAAAACTAAATAGTATGCCAACATTTGTTAAACTATAAGAGAAGGGCAAAGAAGACATGTATCTTTATATAACTAGACATTGATGGGGTTTATTCCATGTATACATCTCTTCCTATTGTCCTGGATCTGTTGCTGAAGCCCAAACTCGAAAACAAAAAGGCCACAAGGAGCCCACATTCTACACTGAAAGAACTGCCCATGGCTGGAGTCAGCTACCTTCTAGCAGGGCATTTGAAGAGCAGTTGTTGAAGAAGTCAGCTCTTCCACCAAATTCTACCTCCACTCCACTACTCCCTCACCTATTCCCCATTTCCAACCCCCTCCCCACAGACACACCATCACCAGTAATCTGTGGAAAGAAAGACTGGAGACATGGGAGGGAAGTCAGCCTTTGGGGAAATTGTAATGTCATGGAAAGAGACCCCTTCTTTCTGTCCCCTGCAAGGGGACTGTATCCTTATCTAGAACCAAGGGAGAGGGGCTCCAAAAGAATCACTAGTGAGGATTGGATGTGCCTGCAGGCAGATGTGACTGACAACTCCCTGGATATCTATCTGTTTGGGCAGCACTGATCTGCTCTGCCCCATTGCTTCCTGCACAAAGGAGAACACAGATGGAGAGAGACAGCACTGTAGGGGCTTTGGATGGTGTGGGGAGGGCCTTAGATGGAGAGGGGCTGAAGTTGCTTCCCCTTATCCCTTCCTCACACCTTGACTTTCTAGTCCCAGATTGGAGTAAGGCAAAGAAGTGTCCATCAGAGAGGAGTGTGGCATAATGACACAAGCTAGCCATCTGCTGGAAGATACAGCAAACGTGTGAGGGGTCACCCTATTCCTGGGGAGATGCATGGGATCCTCCAGGTACAGATTCTTTGTCACCTGCTCTGGTTTCATTTCTGCTTGTATTTTTATAAATTGTTTTGTAAAAAATAGATGTTATTTTATCCTTCATCTCTTCTCAGAGCCTAAACAATTAAAGTCATTTTCAGATCTCTCTACTATGTTTATTTAAACAAAACTAATTCATCTCCTTATTATAGGCTTAATTTTATTTGTTAGTTTTCTTCTTATGCTTGTGAATTTTGGTTCATAGGCTTATCTTGAATTGGAGATTCCCCCCTGCCCTATGCTTACATGGTTTTGGAGTTGCCACCAAGCCACACTCAGACTTTAAAATACTGGTGTCCCAATTCCTGAAGCCATATTGAAGATTTAAAAGAACCAATACAATTTGTACTTTGAATTTTATTATCACATGTGTGTTCTACCCAATGTTAAAAACTAGTATATTTTAATGTAGTTGATTGACTTCCAGTGATACAGAATGCAATTAAAAAGAAATGGTCAAAAAAGCTAGTTTAACCAAAAAAAGTTGAGATCGGGTACAGTCATGGTGATATGGCCATTGACATTAACCAAAAAAGAAACGGCAATTAATATACTTCAAAATTTAGTAAGTTGACAAAGAAGTCAAAATCAAGGGCATGAGACTCATTCGTCTCTGCGTATGAAAAAGGATTAGATTGAACTTATCACACTAAAAAAGGTGATGCATAAATGTAATGATAAGTACATTCTAGGCCGGGCACGGTGGCTCAAGCCTGTAATCCTAGCACTTTGGGAGGCCGAGACGGGCGGATCATGAGGTCAGGAGATTGAGACCATCCTGGCTAACACGGTGAAACCCCGTCTCTACTAAAAATACAAAAAATTAGCCGGGCATGGTGGCGGGCGCCTGTAGTCCCAGCTACACGGGAGGCTGAGGCAGGAGAATGAAGTAAACCTGGGAGGCAGAGCTTGCAGTGAGCTGAGATCCGGCCACTGCACTCCAGCCCAGGCGACAGAGCGAGACTCCGTCTCAAAAAAAAAAAAAAAAAAAAAAAAGTACATTCTATATTCAATTGTAAAAGAAATAGTGTGTCCTTTGAAATAGTGCCCTTTTACCTCCCCATACACCTTATACCACCCCTCCCAAAAAATATCCTCTAGTGTCATAGCTAATGAGGACTTGGCCCATGACAAACAAATAAATCATATTATAAGGTAAAAACCATGCTTGAAATTTTCCCAGGAAAGCACCACACTGGAGACTCATTTATTGTCATTGAAACATTCCTTTGGCTGACAACCAAAAGTGGATGGTTTCAATTTAAGAGGCCAAGTTACATGAAAAAAAAAATATGCATCTTTGAACTTTGTTTGTTTATTTCTTTGTTTTGAGACTGGATCTGGCTCTGTCACCCAGGCTGGAGTGCAGTGATCTCGGCTCACTGCAACCTCCACCTCTCAGGCTCTGGCCACCCTCCCACCTCAGCCTGGGACTACAGGCATGTGCCATCATGCTTGGTAAACATCTTTCAACTTTAGATTCACACTCAGTGTGGCACACCGTGAGATCCACATGGAAACTGAGACCTACTGAGAAAACAGATTTAACTCATTGCATGCTCACTCCAAGGCATGCACTTATTCAGAAAAAGGGAAGAGAGATTGGTATCTAAATGATTTCTTTATTGTTTTTTCTGACTTTGTAAATTTAGTTGAAATAATTAGAGTTAAAAGCATGTGTGATGTAACACAACTGAATTAAACTGATGATGAAGGTGCTGTTAAGGACTGAGATTTTACTCTACTTGCAAGCTAACAAGCCAGCCTGCCAGTTTCATGGATACAGGCAGAAGATGTGAGACTTCTGAGTCAAAGACAGACGACTGTATTATTCACAGCACAGCAAGCAGCATGAGCATCAGCATATGTGCATCAGTTCTCTTTGTGCCAAAGCCCCATGGGCAGTGGTATGAAGGGGTACCAGCACACACAGTGGATTGTGTTACATAAGAACCCTGAGCTTAGGGAAATCACATCTTTTATAATGGGAAGTAGTTATATCTATTTTTTGCTGTAGAGGGAAACACTATCTCTATCCTCCAAGCCTGCCCTACAAACATCCTTGAAAAGACAGTCTAGGACAAAGGGCAGTCAGTACCTATGCTCACAAAATGTACAGAGACACGAGACCCATGGAAGGTCATCTCCCAACAGGGGTAGGACTTTTTGTATTGCAGGATATAGTATTGTATTTGGCAGAGGGGGTTAACGAGTAAATGGTATGCTATGGAGGAAAATATATGGTTTTGAGACTCAAACTGACCTCAATTTCATTTCCTGTGACCTTAGACAAATCGCTTAACTTCTCTCTTTTTTTTTTCCTTCTTGTCTCACTCTGTCACACAGGCTGTAGTGCAATGGCACGATACCACCTCACTGTAGCCTCCACCTTCTGGGCTCAAGCAATCCTCCCACCTCAGCCCCCCAAGTAGCTGAGACGACACGTACACGCCACCACATCTGGCTAATATATGTGTGTGTGTGTGTGTGTGTGTGTGTGTGTGTATTTTTTGTAGAGACAGGGTTTCTTGATGTTGCCCAGACTGGTCTTGAACTCTTGAGCTCAAGGGATCCACCCACCTCGGCCTCCGAAAATGCTAGGATTACAGGCATGAGCCACTGCGCCTGGCCCAAATCACTTAACTTCTCTGAGCCTCAACTATAAAATGAAATCTTTCCCACCTGTGCAGTTCCCTTAGGATGCCCGTTTGGGGCTCTATGCAGGACTGAATAAATAGCATTCCTTTGCCTTGTCTGAGTTCTGAACAAAAAGATGCAGAGGAAGGCCAGAATATTTTCTTTATTAGTGATATTGTCAGGTTGGAGAAGAAGATTTTAGGGTTGGTAGCTGAAGGGTGCCACTAATAGTGAACCCCAGAAGTGGGCTGCAAAGACTAGGGCAGGCCTCCTGCTGAAGGGGGCAGGGTGAAGGAGCAGCTCCCTCCCTGTCAGAAGAAGTGCTGAGTTGGGCATGACCAGGTATTCTCAAATGTACAATCCTTCATCTTTCCAGGAATGGATAAAGCATGGAGAGGAACCAGGAATGTGCTCAGAAAAAAATCCTTCCTCACTGAAACCAGGACTAGGGAAAGGAGGTTCCCCTCTATGGTGAGCAAAGAGTGGGGCTTAGAATTAGCAGAGGGTGGGGGGAAAAGAAATAGCAGATGAAGCAAGCATAATAGTACCCATTAAGAGGGACCCAAACTGAAAGTCAGAAATCATCCAACACTGTAATTGGATTTCAGTCCCAGCCTTGCTTCTTAGTAGCTGTGTGGCTTTGGAAAGTTCCTTAAGATCTCTAATTCTTCATTTCCTTGTCTCAAAAATTTGGAAATAGCAGCATTTAATACCAACACGAATTATTAAGTGAAAATGAGGCAGAGCATGAGAAGCTCTTAGCATAGTACCTGGTAGGGAATAAACACTCAGGAAACACAGGCTGCTAGAATTATTTATAAGAGCCAACACATAGCTCCTGAAAGTCATTTCCCCAAATAAGTTAGGAAAGAAGAAAACCTTTATCTGCTATCATGGAATTCACAGAGATCAGAAAGTTTTCTTCAGAATAATACAAATAATTGGGGAGAAGAGATGAAGAATGAGAAACAGGCCTTTCTACACAGCATCTGGGACAATTTGGGCTAGGCCTTTACTTTCTCATATTCTCTGTGCTATGAACACACACACACACACACACGCACGCACGCACGCACCGTAGACCAGTCAATATTCATCTAGAGCCAATATAATAAATCCCTACTCTCAGGACAGGATATTGCCTTTACAGATACATTAGTTAGGAGAGGCTAGGTTTTACTATGTAAGAAATGACTCCAAAATCTCAGTGGATTTAAACCTTATCACAAAGGTGTGCTTCTTGCTCACTCTCTATATCCACAATGTGTCAACTGCTTCCCTGTTCCACGCCATCTTCACTTTAGGACTCAGGCTGACGGAGCACACTGCCTCTCCGTGTCTCTCCCTTTCTCTCTCTGGAACGTCGTCAGATGCCACAGAAGAGGGAAAAGAGACCTGGTGAGTGACGTGCTAAGTCTTCAAGCTTCTGCTCCAAAGTAGCACACGTCACTTATGCTCACATTGTATTAGCCAGAGCAAGTCTTATAGCCTCACATTGATAGAGTTGGGGTGCATAATTCTCCTTTGGGGAGGTGAATATAGCCGGACGTAACCCAATCTACCACAGTGGACTCCCCAAGAGCCAGAGAGACAGCCAGCCACTGAGAGCTGCTAATATCTGGCTGACCTGGGGCCTTCTCTTTGCCTCAGTTTTGCCCTCTGTGCAATAGAGATACCAGCACCCGTCCTGTGAACCTTATAGAGAAGGGCTGGGAACGCACGTGGGATCACCAGCCTGCATGTGGTTTGGAAACTATAAAGTACCACACTTGCACGAGAGAGTTTCAATACCAGTATGAGTGCATTGGAAAGGATAAGAACACATTATAAACTATTTCACCCCCTCTCTGCCCACAGGAATGACTTGCCGAGGTTCTTAGCCCATAACCAAGCACTGTGTAAACCGCTTTACCTCATTCAGTCTTCACAATTACACCACAAGGTAAGTAATGTTATCAACTCCACTCACAGATGTGGAAACAACCTGAGTGTCCATTGAGGAATGAATGGATAACAAATGTGACGCATGCCACATTTGGGGATATTGTTGGTAATAATGGGAAGTTATTCAGCCTGAAAAAGGAAGGAAATGCTGACATATGCGACGAGGATGAACCGTTATGCTAAATGAATTTAGCCAGTCACAAAGAGACAAATAGTATAGGATTCCCCACTTATATGAAGTACGTAGAATAGTCAAATACAGGGACACAGAAAATTGGAAGGTGGTTCCCCTGGTGGGTAGTGGAATGGGGAGGTATTATTTAATGAGTACAGTTTCAGTTTGGGATGATGAAAAAATTCTGAAGATGGATAGTGCTGGTGGTTACACAACAATGTGAATGTACTTAATGCTATTAAATGGTACACTTAAAGGTGGCTAAACTGGCAAATTTTATATTATCTATATCTTACCACCATAAAAAAGTATACGGCAGCAAAAACAAATAAACAAACAAAACTGAAAAAACCCACAAGTCTTAAAATGCCTTGAAACTTTGAGCAATTTGCCTCACACAACAGATCCTTTAGCCACTATGTGAGTAGGTGATGGCATTTTAGTAGCCTGATAATGCTAATAAATACTTCCAGGTATAAAAGTTGCTCTTAATAATTAATTGAGGATCCGGCTGGGATGGGGGTGAGGTAGATAAAGCACTGAACTGGGAATGAGATCTTGAGGTTAGGACTTAGCTGAAACCAGCTGTGTGACCTTGGCTAGGTAGCTTCCCCTCTCTGGGCCTCATTTTTTCCTATCAGGAATGTGGAGAGGTTAGTTGATCTTTTCAGTTCAATTTTTTTTTTTCAGACCAAAGGACCACAGTCTTGCACGGCAGTTCAAGTAGATGGGAGTCTATCCCCTCTGCCGTTCTCTCCCAATAACCACCTCCCCACCAAAAGAAAAAAAAATAGCAAAAAAAATTATTTTTTGAAGGGCTTTATGAATTGGACTTCTGTTTAAGAACTTTAAAAACAGCTGGATAAGAGAATCTCTGAGGGCTCTGATGTTCTGTATTCACTTACTGGTGAAGCTGTGAGATTAAGAAGAGGCCGCTGGGTTAACCATGCAGTCATTCATCAATGACTAACGACTAGACTCAAACCTGGGCTCCTGTCTCCTCCTGTCCACTGAAGCCCTTCAGTGATCAGCTTCCCATTTTTCTGTAGAGGCCCTTATATTGGCAGACAGGGAAGAAATTATAGATACCTTTTAACTGAGCCCTCATAATGCAGATGTGATACCCTACCTTGTTTTAACCTGAGTGACTCTCTCCTAGCAGAGACAGCTAGACAGACTCCATTTTAGTTTCTTCATTTGTAACCTCTTTTCCCCTCCCTCCAGGCATAGCTAGTGTAAAACTGACTCAAAGCACGTCCAGGAATGCACCTGTTGATAAGATATTGAGGTGAGGTGCATCAGCAGCTCCTGGGGGTGCACACGGTGGATGGCACCCAAAACCCCTGCATCTATCTTTTGTGATAGTTTAAGCCCCTGCACCTGGAAGTGATTTTTTGTAACTGCATTTGTAACCAATCAATTTTTTAACTTTTTGCCAGTTCTGCTTCTGTAAAAATTGCTTCAGCTAAAATCCCCCCTCCCCTATTTAGACTACGATATAAAAACAAACCTAGACCCTTCCTCGGGCCGAGAGAATTTTGGGCTGAGCTGCCTTTCAGTCGCTGGCTAACAGAGGACTCTTTAATTTGTCTCAAAGTGTGGCGTTTCTCTATAACTTGCTTGGTTACAACACAGATAAAAACAAAACAAAACAGATATCCCAACAGCTACACAAGCAAGCATTTTCAGAACTGAGACTGGAAACCAGACTGTGGAATCCTTATCAGTTGTTTCTCCAAGGTTTAAATTCCAACTCTGCAGTTTATTAACTCTGAGACTTGGGCAAGCATCTTAATCTCTCTGGGCCTCAGTTTCCTCATCTGTAAAATAGGTATGGTGGTCCCTAGTTTATTGAATTGTTGTGAAGGTTATAAATGTGTGTAAAATGCCCCTCCACCATAGCCCCCAATCATTTCCCACCCTCTTCTCTCCCTGCCAGGGAGTCAGTGCCCTCCTGAAGGAGGCTCACAATATAGCCTTCATGGTTGACTCTGGGCATTGCTTCAGTACAGACTAGAAGTTATTTTAGAAGCCCCAGAGCATGGTATCTGCGACAAATGAAGCTAGACATAATTTTAAAGCATTTTTTATGTTTAAAAGTCTTTTGGTCTCACTCCTTGGTCTTTTTTTTTTTTTTTCTCCAAGATGGAGCCTTGTTCTGTTGCCCAGGCTGGAGTGCAGTGGCGTGATCTCTACTCACTGCAACCTCCTACTCCCTAATTTAAGCAATTCTCCTGCCTCAGACTCCCAAGTAGCTGGGACTACAGATGCACACCACCATGCCTGGTTAATTTTTGTGTTTTTTTTTTTTTAGTAGAGTAGGGGTTTCGCCATGTTGGCCAGGCTGGTCTCAAACTTCTGACCTCAAGTGATCCATCCGCCTCGGCCTCCCAAAGTGCTGGGATCACAGGCATGAGCCACCACACCTGGCTCTTGCTCTTGACAAAGATCTTTTTCCCGTCCAGAGATTGGAGAGAAAGCTAAGGAGAAAAGGCAGCGTGAAGGAAGGAGAATTTCTTCCTGCCCATATATTTATTTTGAATTTTACAGCTTTAAAGTCTGCCCTCCCTCACCCTGAGCTGAGTTGGGAAAGGTACCATTTCTGGTGGGTTCACTGCTTGATACCTGGCCTAAGTATCTATAAGTTATAAAATCAGAAACAAAATATAATTAGTTTCATCAATAAACGAACAAAGGGCAGTTGGGCTTCACGGAGGAGTGACAAATGCCTTCAAGCAGTCTACATTTTAGGACAATAGCTGGGGTCACTGGTTTCCAAAAGCTATTGGGAAAATCACTTCCTGCTTCCTGTATTCCCTTCACCTATTCTGGTATCAAAACGAGAAATCCAGAGGAGCCGATTCAGGCGTGTTCCACCAGAGGGCGCAGCAGGACCACACCAGGCCCTCTGGGCTGCCAGAATTCCCAGCCTGTGGCTACTGGTCCCGTTCGTGCTGCTCACGCACACCCAGTTTTGCAGCATTGTTTCCTCAATCTCTTTTAGTCCCTCTGTTTTCCCAATCCAGAAGAACGTGAAGAAGCTTTGCAGTCAGGTGGGCTTGGATTAAAATCCTGACTCTGCTGTCAGCTGAGATCTTGGCAAATTAGCATTCTGAGCTGTTGTATTAATATTAATTGGTGACTTCTTCTCAAGGCTGGGGAATCACAAAATTATAGACTCTTGGCACGAGAAGGAGCCTTCGAGATCAGCCATTAGAGCCCCCACATGTCATGGATGGGGACACTGAGGCTCAGGCTAGACCAAAGCCCAAGTCTCTCAGCACCTGTGCTGATGTCCTCTCAGCTACACCCAACTGCCTTCTTTCCAAAATCCATAAAACGATAAAGAGCATTCATCAGTGAGTGAATGAATGAAAATATTAAAAGCCCTTTCAACCGACGAGCAAGGACTTTCTTCTTTTAGAGCAAGGACTTTGGATCCAGACAAAAGCACAGACTGCTGTATCCCTCATCCAGCTTCAGCAATTACTTGACCTGTTCAGTCTCAGTTTCCTTATCTGAATGGTGCAGGGCATACTGTGGGGATCAGAAAAGCACCTACCTCACAGGGTTTCATGAAGATTCAATGAGTGCATGCCTAAAATGCCAGCTCAGGCACCTGGAAGGCATTGAGAAAATGCTAGTTCTTTTTTTCTCCCTCCTTTCCTCCTCCTCCTCCTTCTCTCCTTCCTTCCTTCCTTCTTCCTCTTCTTCTTTCTTCTTTCATTCTTCTCCTTCCTTCCTTCCCTCCCTCCTTCCTTCCCTTTCTCTCCCTCTCTTTCTTTCTTTCCCCCCTCCCTGCCTCTTCCTCCTCCTCCTCCTCCTCCTCCTCCTTCTTCTTCCATAAGCCAGAAACCAAAGGGTACATGTTACTTCTACATGTTAAAATCTCGGTTCCATAATCTTTCTGAGTCTCACTGTTCTTGTCTATGAAGTGGAGAATTTTCATAGCATTGTGGGAGGATTAAATGGCACAACATATATAATAAAACCCACAAAACGGCCTGGTTCAGGGTAGTGTACAAAATACATTAATAATAAATACTAGTTTATCCTCCCTCATGAAGTAAGGAATTTCTAAGAACAAAGAAGGATAAGCCTGCATTCCTACCAATTCCAAAGACTTAGTAGATAGCATTCCCAGGAAGACATAATTTCTCCTGAGTTATCCTATGTCATATTCCTACAGAGCTCTTGTCCAAGGTCTTACAAGCTAACCCAGTTTGAAGTCACCCCCAGGAGCTACTGCATTCATTAAGACCTTATCTTTTCTCTTCTGGACCTCTGTTGTAGCATCTGTGCCTTAGGTGGATGAGCGATGCCATCTGGCTGGAGATGTACCTCCTGGGAGTACCTTACTGGGCTGTAGCCACTTGTTAGGAGGGAATATAGGCTCCTTGTTGTATGAGCTTCCTAGGGCTGCTATAATAAAAGTACCATAAACTGGGTGGCTTGCAATAACAAAAATGTATTCTCTCACAGTTCTGGAGGCTGGAAGTCCAAAATCGAGGTGTCAGCAGAGCTATGCTCCCTCTGAGACTCAGTAAATCCTTCCTTGCCCTTGCCCAACTTCTCGTGGTAGCTAGCAATCCTTGCTGTTCTTGGCTTGTGGCTGCATCATTCCAGGCTCTACCTGTCATTGTCACATGGCTATCTTCTCCCTGTGTTTGTATCTCTTTTCATAAGGACACCAGTCATATTGAATTAAGGACCCCCCCACTTATATATGACCACATCTCAATTTCCATCTAAATTGCATCTGCAAAGACCCCATTTCCAAAAAAGATCAGATTAAAAGGTACCAGGGATTAGGACTTCAACATCTTTTTTTTTTGTCGGGGGACACAATTCAATCCATTAACATTGGCTAAAAGATCTCTAAAACACCTGAAAATTGGCCGGGTTGGTGGTTCACACTTATAATCCCAGCACTTTGGGAGGCTGAGGTGGGTGGATCACCTGAGGCCAGGAGTTTGAGACCAGCCTGGCCAACATGGTGAAACCCCATCTCTACTAAAAATACTAAAATTAGCCAGGTGTGGTGGCGAGCACCTATAATCCCAGCTACTCAAGAGGCTGAGGCAGAAGAATTGCCTGAACTCAGGAGGCGGATGTTGCAGTGAGCCAAGATCACGCCGCTGCACTCCAGCCTGGGTGACAGAGTAAGACTCTGTTTCAAAAACAAAAACAAAAACAAAAACAAAAAAACAAAAACCTGAAGATTTTAAGAGCTCTCCAATTTACTAATATTTATAATGTACATGTAAATCAACCAATAGAATTAACATGGTTATGTTAATTTATTGGAAAAGTAATTATAAGGTTTATGATTAGAAATTATATTACAAGCCATATATTTCAAGTGTCATATAAATTATAATTATACCTATAATTGTTTGTAATTTATTAACTGTTAGAATAGTTAATTAATTTTGAAAAAATAACTGGGTGAGTGAAACAAAACATTACTGTGGACTGAAAGGCTTTTAGGCCATCACTTTTCTTATTTATTTATTATTTTTTCAGCTCACTGTAGCCTCTGCCTCCTGGGTTCTAAAGATTCTCCTGCTTCAGCCCCCCAAATAGTTGGGACTACAGGCTTGTACCAGCATGCCTGGCTAATTTTTGTATTTTTAGTAGAGACTGGTTTTTACCATGTTAGCCAGACTGGTCTCAAACTCCTGACTTCAGGTGATCCACCCGCCTCAGCCTCCCAAAGTTCTGGAATTACAGATATGAGCCCCTGCACCTGGCCCATCACACTTCAGCTCCTGCCTCATGGACCATCAGAGTGATCATTCTACAAAGCAAATCCAACTATGTCACTCCCATGCTTAATAACCCTCCATGATGGCCAACAGCTATCAAGAACAGCTGATGAATGAAACTGTCAACAAACACCTCCAGCTACATCTCTACCTCTACCACTTTCTGAAGCCTGTACTGGGGAAAACATTGCTGCTTTAATCTGACACGGGACAGACATTCACTGGCCAGGCCTTTGCTTGTTATATTTCCCCCAGAAACAGTCCCTATCTCTCCCACCTGCCTGCTTTTCTCTGTTTCTTATCCTTCATGGCCCAGCTCAAAAGCCACTTCCTCTGTGATACCTGCCAGGCCTTGTAATGTCCTCCTACCCCCAGGTCCCATGTACCTTGCTTCTGTATTTTGCAGGACTTCTCCCTGTTTTCTTGGTATTAAAGTGAGACTATTCTATATACCCACTTCTCCCACTAAGCTAGGAGTTCCTGGAAGACAGAAATTTTACCTTGGGCATTGTATTAGTTTGCTGGGATTGCCATAACAAATAGTACAGGCTCAGTGGCTTAAACAACAGAAAATTATTTTATTCTGAAGGCTAGAAGTCCAAGATCAAGATATCCAAGGGTTGCATTCTTCTGAGGGTTGGTTTCTTCCTTGGCTTGTGGATAGCTGCCTTCTTTCTGTGTTTTCACATAGTCTTCCCTCTGTGTCTGCATCCTAATTTCCTCTTCTTTTTTTAGTTCTGGGTTTTGTCTCCCACTTTATTTAGATTTTTAAAGTATTTTTCTAACTTAAGGAGATTTCTTTTTTAAAATTCAACTTTTGCCAGGCCCAGTGGCTCACGCCTGTAATCTCAGCACTTTGGGAGGCTGAGGTGGGTAGATCACGAGGTCGAGAGTTCGAGACCAGCCTGGCCAACATGGTGAAACCCTGTCTCTACTAAAAATACAAAAAAAAAAAAAAAAATTAGCTGGGTGTGGTGGTGGGCACCTGTAATCCCAGCTACTCAGAAGGCCGAGGCAGGAGAATCACTTGAACTCAGGAGGTGGAGATTGCAGTGAGCCAAGATCGTGACGTTGCACTCCAGCCTGGGCGACAGGGTGAGACTCCGTCTCAAAAAACAAAAAAAAAATTTAACTTTTATTTTAAGTTCAGGGGTACTTGTGCAGGTTTGTTACATAGGTAAACTTCTATTATAGGGGTTTGTTGTACAGATTATTTTGTCACCCAGGTATTAAGCCTAGTATACATTCATTCTTTTTCCTGAGCCACTCCCTCCTCCCAGCCTACACCCTCCAATAGGCCCCTAACCTCCTCTTCTTATAAAGACACCAGTCATATTGGATAAGGGCCCACCCTAGTGACCTCATTTTAATTTAATTACCTCATTAAAGACCCTGTCTCTAAATACAGTCACATTCTGAGGTACTGGGGGTTAGGACTTCAGTTCATTTGGGATGTGGCTGAGTGACACAATTCAGCCCACAACAGCCATTTCTTTAAATTTTTTAAAATTTAAATTGTTAAATAATTCAAATAACATAGAAATATATTATTATTATTATTATTATTATTATTATTATTATTATTATAACCTCAAACAAAACAAGCCCTCCTTTCCCCGCTCCTCTCTACCCAACTGTTAACACTGCTACCAGGTCTGTTTCAAGCTTTTGCATACATAAGGGTACATACATAAAGATATAACTTTGGTGTGTGTTTTCTCTTTTACATAAATGCGATCAAATTGTCCATATTGTTTTGCATATCCTGATCTTATTCATTCTTTTTCTGTATGTGCCCAGTCTACCTCATGCCCTGAATCACAGTTTAGCTATGACCAAGCATGTTCAGAACATTTACTGAGCTCTTAAGAAGAGTGGTCATGGAGTATAGGTCTGCTATGAATTGTCTGGCAGTCATTTAATATTGTATTATATTTTAGGTCTGTCAACCTGAAATAAACAGCGGAGAGACCAGTTCTCCAAAACAAAGAGTTTATTTGGGAATAACAGGGAATTACGATTTTGGGTGCATGTGCTATGGTGGACCACAGATACACCAAAGGGGATGGGGCAAGAGGAAGCTTTTAAGAGAAAGAAGGAGAGGCCAGCATGGTGGCTCATGCCTATAATCCCAGTGCTTTGGGAGGCTGAGGTGGGTGGATCACCTGAGGTCAGAGGTTCGAGACCAGCCTGGCCAATATGGCAAAACCCTGTAACTACTAAAAATACAAAAATGAGCTGGGAATCGTGGCGTGCACCTATAATTGCAGCTACTCAGGAGGCTGAGGCACGAGAATCACTTGAAGTTGGGAGGCGGAGGCTGCAGTGAGCAGATATCGCACCACTGCACTCCAGCCTAGGTAACAGAGTGAGTCTCTGTCTCAAAAATAAATAAATAAATAAATAAATAAATAAATAAGGAAATGTACATGTAAGCTAATTTGAAAATAAGACCATTGGTTACAGGAGCTTGCTGCAGGAGATGGCATTAGCTTATTGGTGGAGACAACCGCTGTTGGGCAAATGTCCCTGTGCAAGCCAGGTGGCTTAAGTGGAATTCCTTGGATAGTTTCTGTTACAGGCATACATGCATGAGGACCCTTCCTTCGTGGCCTCCCAGCTCCATTTTGTGAGAGTTTAGCTTAAGTGACTGCATTTTGGTACTGGCAACTTTCACAAGTTTCATTTTTCTTGTATATAAAATGGAGGACAATAATATTCATCTCCCAGGGTCCTCAAATTATCTAGTATTTGGAGACTACCCTACCATTTTGTCCAAGCATCCATCCTGCATGACACCTGAAGTCCAATATCTTTATTCAGTTTCACTTCCTTGATGTTTCTCAGAGTCCTGGGGATACTTCCTTGATGCCCAGATCCACCTGATGGGGGCCAACTCCTCTGGCCGGACATTTCTGCTGGGGCCCTGTGTCTGCTCCTTCTCTTTACCTGGTCTCCTGGCTCAGTTCCCCAAAGCACACCAAATACCAGAAGGTTCAAATTAGGGGAATTTTTTTTTTTTCTTCTTTTTTTAAATAGAGACGAGTCTCACCATGTTGCCCAGGCTGGTCTTGAACTCCTGGACTCAAGTGATCCTCCTGCCTTGGTTTCTCAAGGTGTAGGATTACAGCAGGGAGCCACAGCACCCCACCAAGTTAAGGGATTTTATGAAAGCCTTCCTGATAGCATTGAGACAGGAATGATACAGGGTTGACACAGGAGAACAGTAAATTCCAGGCAGCAGTTTTACACGACTAGCAAAAGGGAACTGTTAAAATAGCTGCAGAAGCTAGGGGCTGAGAAGACCCTGAAAAATCAGGGTGTGGGTCAAGCTGGCTAAGACCAACTGGACCCAACATGGCGCTGGATTTGACTTAGGTCTCACCTAGGACCTCATTGTATGCTCATTAACATACTCAATCACATACCCACCAGTGCCAGGACAGATCCTGGAACACCCATATTTGGTGTAAAAATGAGTGGCACCAGAATTCTGAGAAATCTTCACATTTTTCCAGGAATCTTCATGAATATTCCACCTCTTAGTTAAAGAAACGCATGTAGATGGAAACTGCAAACCCAGTTGCATGACTGTCTCTCTTAAGTATACCCACACTCCCTTTTGTTTTGTTTTCTTTTCCTTCTTTTTTTTTGAGATGAAGTTTTGCTCTTGTTGCCTAAGCTGGAGTGCAATGGCGCGATCTCAGCTCACCACAACCTCTGCCTCCCAGGTTCAAGTGATTCTCCTGCCTCAGCTTCCCGAGTAGCTGGGATTACAGGCATGCGCCACCACACCAGGCTAATTTTTAGTATTGTTAGTAGAGATGGAGTTTCTCCATGTTGGTCAGGCTGGTCTCGAACTTCCGACCTCAGGTGATCCGCCCACCTCGGCCTCCCAAAGTGTTGGGACTATAGGCGTAAGCCACTGCGCCCAGTCCACACTCCCTTTTCTTGAGTGTGTACTTTTTGTCTTGCCATAACTCTCCAAACTTTCACTATTTTCTGATTTGTCACTGAACTCCTTCCCACAATGGCGTCAAAAGCCTGCACACCAGCTGGGCTGAGGTCCTACAGGTATTTGGGGACCTCCTCTAACTCACTGGTATCTGTGTCATTAGTAGTCTTACCATTCTCACCTCTCAGAGAACACAGTAGGTGAACACAGTAGGTGAAGCATTTGGGGACCTCCCCTAGCCCACTGGTATCAGCAGCATTAGTATTCTTACTATTCTCACCTCTCAGAGATCACAGTAGGTGAAGCACTTCCCATGCTTCCTGTCACTGCATACCCCAGAAGCTGAGGGGGTCAGTCCTGTCAACACATCCATTTTGCAAGTGAAGAATCAGGGGCTCAGACAGGTTAAGGAACTTTCCCAAGGTCACTCAGTCAATGCGTGGGAGAGCAAGGTCCAGTCCAAAGCATTTTCCAAGGTTTGGCTAGAATCAGTGGTGGAACCACAGCTAATTTCAGCTGTTCCACACAAAGACATTAGGTAACTAAACCACTTGGTGAGACAGTTATTCTATTTTCAATGATTTTCTCTTCCTTTTGACTAAATCAAGGAAAGTTTCAGGTTGTTCCTAATATGCCAGTAAAAGTTCTCAAACGTAATTCCAATCTCCATTTCTAACAAAGACAGAACAGGCAACCGTATCTAGCCAGAACTTAATCATATTGTTTTGTTTCCTTGTATTTATTTTTATGGAAATGAAGTTGATTTGCTATTGATGTAGCAATAGAAATATTCTTTAAGAATATCAGTTGTTAAAAGTGAATAGATGTACAAAAAAATATTAAGTAAAGAATAGTGTGATTCGTTTGTTGAAATGTCAAAAATTGTGAGATCTGGGGCTTCAGGCTTGGGAACAGTGTACGTGATAAAGAGGAACTTAAGCCTGGATGGCAGACTCCATCTCCTGCCCTCTTCAGCGCCGAGGGGCCGCCTCTTTCCCTCATTCTGGCAGAGACCCCGAGGAGAGGCGCCTTGGCCCAGTCAAGCTCCAGTCCAAAAAAAGCCAGTTAACATCACAAACTCAGCCTTTCCATGATGCCATTTTATTGTCCAAAACTTCTCCATTTCAAGGGGATTTCCATCTCCCTTTGCATAACAAAAGTCCCCTGACCATATTCTTCCCAAAATAAAAAAAAAGAGCAGCCAGTTTTTCCTTCAAGTGCAATTACATGGCAGGCTGCTTTGCAAGGGCAGTTTATTGAAGGCCTGGTCTTCATTAGGTCTTAAGAGCAGCTCTAATTCCCAGCCCAGCCCCCAGAAGGAGAGAGGTAAACTCCTCCCTGCTCTAAGTGAAGACTTTCTACAGTGCAGCTTTGATGTTGCCCTCTCCAGTTCTAGCGTGCCATGTTTCTCTGGGACATGTTTCTCTCCTTGGCTTGGCATTCAAGGCCCTTCACAATCAGCCCAATATGGAGAGGTAAAAGAGCATTGGACCACAACTCTGGACATCAGGGTTCTAGTGCTAGCGTGACCCCAATTTGCTGTGTGCTCTCTGCCAGCTCCCTCCCCTCTTCAGGCCTGTTTTCCCATTCATAGAAAGAAGAGATGGGATTAGGTGGGTCTCTTTCAGGGCTGATGTTCTCTGGTCCGCAGCAAGAGTCTGAGCTAGTTGACCAGCACATAGTCAAAGAGGCTGAGCTAGCCAGAGCTGAGGCCCAACTCTCAGGCTTGACCACCTCAACCTGGCCACTAAGACGACTTTGATGCTCTGCCACTTTCAATTGACTTTATGCCTAAGTGCGTTATGTCAGAAAAAACAGGTCTGCTGGGAATTAAGCTGGCCTGCCCTGCTTCTTAAGGGATCTCCTTAGATAAATAACCAAGCCTGACAGAGTAAGGAAGCTGCTCACATCTGACCCCTCAACACTCTCTCCTCCCATCCCAAAGGACTGGTTCCAGCAGGAAAGTCTCCTGTTCTGTCTTTTAAAAGGGAGACTAGGTGGGTTTTTTTTTTTTTTAAGTTGCTATAAAACAGATGCCCAGTATACAAATGTTTGGACCATATGAAATGTATAAAGAAGAGAGTAAAAGGCAACTGAAATATTTTCCACCCACCTCTGCCACGATATCCTTTGTAAACATTTTTGTGTTCATTCTTTCAAGTTTTCTCTAAGAAATAGAAAGACAAAAATCTTTTTAATGAAGATAGGATCATACTAGAAATACAGTTACAATTTTTAAAAGGTAAAATCATGACTCTTAAAGAAATACAAAATGAGTGCTTGTCAAAGATTTTACTTTACTCGGTTATTAATGAAATAATATATTAAAGCCAGTTCAAAGGAGAATCTGATTAACAGACAAGTATATATATGCAATCAAGAATGCAGAAATAAATTTGATAGTAGATGAAAAACTGGTTATTATTTTTAGGGCAATAAAATGCGATGTTTGGAATTGTCTCTATACGTTTATTTATTGTACATTTATGGGACAAAATTTGCATTTCTATGGGCAAGGATAATTTGCATTACAATTACCTCTAGGGGGCGTATCTGAATCCCACCAAAATATGTTAGCAGTGGTGAATCCATACGGGTCTGCAGCAACCTCAATTCCTGCCTCCTCAGGAGTAAGAATTTGACTGAGGTGCTTACGGCAGAGGAAGAGACTGAGGCAAATTTTAGAGCAGGATTAAAAGTTAAAAATTAAAAATTTTTAGAGCAGGAACAAAAGGAAGTAAAAAGTACACTTGGAAGACAGCCAAGCAGGTAACGTGAGAGAGTCCAGTGTGCGATTTTACCTTGGACTTGGGGTCTTACACAATGGCATGCTTCCAGGGTTGCGTTACTGTTCCCCTGATTCTTCCCTTGGGGTGGGCTGTCTGCATGCACAGTGGTCTGCCAGCACTTGAGAGGGGCGCATGTGCAGTGTGTTTACTGAAGTTGTGCACATGCTCACCTGAGGCATTTTTTTTCCTTATCAGTCCAGCGTTCCTAGAGGAAGGACACACAGCAGTTAAACGCCGCCATTTTGCCTCTGAGTGCGCATGCTTGAGCCCGCTTGCCCACTTCCTGGGATCTTATCAGGAAGCTGCTGATCACCGGTTTCAGGTGTTTTCTATTGGGAAACTGCCTTTCCCTAGCACTGGCTTTGACGAATTCTCATTTTAGAGATAGTATAATAAACACCTGATGATCACCTGACATTCTGTGAGAGAGGTTCCTCTCCTGCCCTGCTCATGTCTGACTACCTACCTACTGTAACATTACTATACTTTTCTAGAGCTCATAGAGATGTGAAATAGCCTAGTCAGAGACAGGGAAAGACTCCTATAGAATCAGGTAACCCCCAAAGAATCTAGACAACACACAGCATGCCATTAAAAGGACACCTGATAAACGTTCACATTTTGTCACCAAAATATATACCATGCTTACAATAGCTAATATTTGGGGAATGCTTACTCAGGGAGTGTCAGGCACGGTTGTAAGTACTTTATATAAGTTTTATCTCACTTTTTATAAGTATTATTTTACTTATAAAGTACTTTATAAGTATATTATTATTATTATTTTGAGACAGAGTCTCGCTCTGTTGCCTAGGCTGGAATGCGGTAGCACAATCTCAGCTCACTGCAAACCCTGCCTTCTGGGTTCAAGCGATTCTCATGCCTCAGCCTCCCGAGCAGCTGGGATTACAGGCGTGTGCCATCACGCCGGCTAAATTTTGTATTTTTAGTAGAGACAGAGTTTTGCCATGTTGCTGAGGCTGGTCTTAACTCTTGGGCTCAAGTAATCCACCCACCTCAGCCTCCCAAAGTGCTGGGATTACAAGCGTGACCCACCGTGCCCAACCTGAGAGTTTTTTTGTTTTTGTTTTTTAAGAGAATTTCCCTACATCTTTGCCAATAATAAGTAATATCAATCTTTTCAGTATTTGCTAATCTGATAGGTTAAAAAAAAAAGCATCTCCGTGTCATTTGAATATACATTTATTTTTATCACAAGAATTCTTCAGGACTGTTTTGCAAAGATAATTAATTATCAGTGCCAGAGATTACTTTGTTCCTCCTACCCCCCCGCCAGTGGTAGAGCTATAAACCTAAAGTAAGGTACAAAAAGAGATCCATCGAAGGCCATCCTGCAGGTTAGGGGCAGAACTAGGATTCTCCCCAGGGTTTCTGACTTTTTCCAGAAGTAGAACCTTTCCTGTGGGATTTCCTGCCACCAATGTTGCTTTTAGTCTGAATACCAGTGGGAATGACTGGGGATCCATCAGTAGTAAACTTGTCCTTCAGTTGGTCAATCAATGGAGATATGACTAGCTAGGCTAATCATATCTCCTACCTGAAGAAAAAAAAAAAAAAAAAGAAAAGAAAACTGAATTTGTATGTATCACTAATGGGCCAAACACTTAAAATAATAAATAAATAAATAAATAAATAAATAAATTTTTTGAGACAGGGTCTCGCTCTGTCACTCAAGCTGGACTGCAGTGGCACAATCATGGCTCACGGCAGCCTCAATCTCCTAGGCTCAGGTAATCCTTCTATCTCAGCCTCCAGAGTAGCTGGGACCACATTTGCATGCCACTACGCTGGATAATTTTTTAAATTATTTGTTGAGACGGAATCTCCCTATGTTGCCCAGGCTAGTCTCGAACTCCTGGGCTCAAGTGATCCTCCCACCTTAGCCTCCCAAAGTGCTGGGATTACAGGCATGAGCTACCACGCCCGGCCAAATGTAAAATAAATAAATAGACAACAAGAAAAATGAGTAAGTTAGTTCTATAGTTTCTTTTATAATTTATAAAACAAATCATAAATGAAAGTTTTAACAAATTGGACTACAAAATGCTTTAAAATGCCTACATGGTAAAACAAAAACAACATTTTTTTAAAAAGTAACTACAAATGGACTTGAAAGACAAAAGGAGAATTCACCCAAGATCCCAGTCTTTTAAACACAAAAGCACATATCCGAAATCATTTATGCATTCACCAATTGTCAGGCCAATTATAGGATTAGCAAAGATAATGCCTGTGAGCCCAGGCTGTTGAAAGGCATTTTTCATCAGCCTTGGCACGGTTGTTAGAGCTGTCATTATGATCTTTGTGATTTCCAGCTCTGCAGCCAAAATCTGTCTGGAAAAAGCATCAGACATGGATACACGTGTGAAGGGGGAGGTGTCCATTAATCACTTTTCCTCCAAAGTGGAAAAGAACTCAGGCTTTCAAACTAGCCACACCCAGATTTGAATCCGGGCTCTGTGGCATTTGCCTTTCCTTTGACGAGATGTACACCATCTCAAACCCTTATCTCCTTGCTTGTAAAACGGGTCTGTTGAGATCTGCATCTCCGAATGTTTTTGAGGAATGAATAGGATGATTAGTGTAGACTGCCCAGCACACAGCCTCGCACTTTTTTTTTTTTTTGGAGACAGAGTCTCACTCTGCCGCCTAGGCTGGAACGCAGTGGCACAATCTCAGCTCACTGCAACCTCCGACTCCTGGGTTCAAACAATTTTCCTGCCTCAGCCTCCCGAGTAGCTGGGACTACAGGCATCTGCCACCATGCCTGGATAATTTTTGTATTTTTAGTAGAGATGCGGTTTCACCATATTGGCCAGGCTGGTCTCAAACTCCTGACCTTGTGATCCCCCCACCTCGGCCTCCCAAAGTGCTGGGATTACAGGCATGAGCCACCGCGCCCGGCAGAGCCTGGCACTTATTAGACAATCAAAAAATGTGTTTTCCCCTCCCATTGCCATATCTGGGAGCTCACCCAGACTCTTCAGTATTGGTTGGGCAACTGTGCATGCCAGATACTGTGCAGGTGCTGCAGAGACTGTCATGAGTATGGAAGAGGTACTTTCTGCCTTCCTGGAGCTTAGTCTCACTAGGACATCAGACACAGGACAGATAATTTTACAAAAACGAATTATTTAGAATTGAAGGAAAGCTATGAGGAAAAGCAACCCAGATTATATCAGGAGCCTCTTGACTGAGTCATAGGGGATGAGGTGGCAGGGAGGTGTTCAAAAAGGTCCTCAGAGAAAGGGACCTGATGCATGGGGGAATTTGTGTTTGTTGGAGCCGTCTGGGCTGAGAGAAGACCTGGTAAGGTCTGAACAAGATGGAACAGGGTTATATGGGGTGAAATAATAAGAAATATAAATATTGATCTCTGCCCCAGTCCCTGGCACAGAGCTCCTAAAATTCTTACAATTTCCTGAGACATGGGTGAGCTAGGAGCATCTTTTATTCTAATATTTGGTCTTTCACCCTGGCTCCTGACACAGAGCTCCTAATCCCTTGGAATTTCTTAGGTGATAGGAGTATCTTTGTTTCAATGAGACAACCCTCATTGGGCTCCTGGATGGGGGCTGGTCACCAGAAAGGCCAAGCCACTGTTAGAAACTTGGAGCTTTCAGCCCCACCTCCATTCTCCAAAGAGGGGAGAAGAGCTGAAATGCAGTTAATAATCGATCATGCCTACGAGATGAAGGCTGCATAAATATTCCTGAAGTATGAGGTTCAATGAGCTTCTGGGTTGGCCAACACATCTGAGTGCCAGGAAGTGGTGCACGCCAACTCTATGGGGACAGAAGCTCCTGCAATCAGCACCTCTCCAGACGTTGCCCCATATGTCTTTTCATCCGGCTGTTCATCTGTATCCATTATTTTAACTTTTATTAAGACACTGAAGGCTGGGCGTGGTGGCTCACACTTGTAATCCTAGCACTTTTGGAGGCCGAGGTGGGCGGATCATCTGAGGTCAGGAGTTTGAGACCAACCTGGCCAACATGGTGAAACCCTGACTCTACTAAAAATACAAAAATTAGCCAGGCGTGGTGGCGTGTGCCTGTAATCCCAGCTACTAAGGAGGCTGAGGCAGGAGAATTGCTTGAACCCAGGAGGTGGAGGTTGCAGTGAGCCGGGATGGTGCCACTGCCCTCCAGCCTGGACAACAGAGCGAGATTCCATCTCAAAAAAAAAGAAAAAAAGATACTGGTATCGTGTTTCCCTGAGTTCTGTGAACCTCACTAGCACATTAATTGGACCCAAGTAGGGGGTAGAGGGAGCCTCGATTTATAGCGAGTCGGTCAGAAGTATAGATGAAAATCTACTATTTGCAATGTGTATCTAAAGTGGGGAACAGTCTTATGGGACTCAGCCCTTCACCTGTGGAATCCAACACAATCTTTAGGTAGATAGTGTTAGAACTGAATTCAATAAGAGGACACCCAGCAGATGTCCACTGCAGAATTGCTTGGTGTGAGGGGAAATACACCCCCACATTGGTGTCAGAGTGTTGAGTTATACGTGAGAGTAGATATACACTTCAGTTTTTTCTATCTTTAATACCTGGGGATACCAAGCGAAGGCCAGTGTGACTGGAGCCTGGGCAGGGCAGTTACCACTCAGGCCCAGCATTCCCAGCTTAGGAATTCTGGCTCTAGCACCCCGCATCGATTCATCCCAGCTTCAGCCTGGACATTCCAGGGCCAGGAATGCACTACTTCTGGGGTGACCTGATCCATATGGGAGCTGGTTAGTGCACCCAGAATTTCAGGTGCAGCCTGCTGGCTGCTGCACCCCTGCAACCAGGAAGTGGACACCCAGCCCCAAGTTCTTGATCTTAACCGTGATGCAGTCTCTGTCCTTTGCCATGGCTCACTTTCCCATCTCTGATATTTATCCTGTGTTGTAATTACCTACTCAAATGTCTACCTCCATTATCTTAGGAAGCTAAGGAGAAGGAAGTATGCCATCCTCCTCCCTCTGTCCCCAGCTCCTAGCACAGACCCTGCACACCCGCGGTGCTGCAGAGAGCACATTTGTCGAATGAATCATAAACAATACTTTGCAAAGATTTACTTATTTGATCTCAGATAACTGTTACCTCCCAGTTCTGTGTTTTGTTGGGCATCTACTGTGTGTTAGACACATTACCTATTTATATATTTATATATATATATATATAGTTTTTTTTTTTTTTGAGATAGGGTCTTGCTTTGTTACCCAGACTGGAGTGCAGTGGTGTGATCTTGGCTCACTGCAACCTCTGCCTCCCAAGCTCAAGTGATCCTCCCACTTCAGCCTCCTGGGTAGCTGGGACTACAGGCGTATGCCACCACATCCAGCTAATTTTTTTATTTTTTGTAGAGATGGGGTTTTGCCATTTTGCCCAGGCTGGTCTCAAACTCCTGGACTCAAGCGATCTGCCTGCCTCAGTCTCCCAAAGTGCTGGGATTACAGGTGAGAGGCACTGTGCCCAGCCCTTAGCCCTTTATTTTAAAGAAATTCAGATAAACAGACCAGTTGAAAGAACAGTACAGTAAACACCCACACATCCTTCATCTAGATTCAGTAATTTTGCCACAGTTTGTAAATCTCTGTGTGCATGTATGTGCACGCAGACACACACACACACGCACACACGCATGCTCGCTCTCTTTCTCTCTCTCTCTTCCTGAACCATTTGAAAGTTGCTGATATTAAGACTCTTCGCTCCTAAAATCTTAAGCACTTATCTCCTAAGAAAAAGGACATTTTCTACATAATCTTGACGCCATTGTCACAATCAATAAACATGAGACACAAAAGTAGTGTCTAAGAACAGCCCATGTTTGCATTCTCCCATTGGCCTGATATATGCTTTATAGCTTTTTAATTTTTATCCAGCAATATAGAGGGCAGATAATTTTCATAACTCATAATTTTCAAATCTCTGTTAACCTAGAACAGTTTCCTCCCCCTACTTTTTCTTCGGTCTTTCGTAATGAATTAAAAAAATTGTTTTGTTATTAATTTTTTTGAGACGGAGTCATGTGCTGTCCCCCAGGCTGGAGTGCAGTTGTGCAATCTCAGCTCACTGCAGCCTCCACCTCCTGGGTTCAAGCGATTCTCCCGCTTCAGCCTCCTGAGCAGCTGGCACTGCAGGCGTGCACACCACACCTGGCTAATTTTTTATTTTTAGTAGAGTCGTGGTTCGCCATGTTGGCCAGGCTGGTCTCAAACTTCTGACCTCAGGTGATCCACCCACCTCTGCCTCCCAAAGTGCTAGGATTAACAGACGTAAGCCACCACGTCCGGTCTCATAATGAAATTTTGAGAAATTAAAGTCAGTTGTGTTATGAATGTTCCACAATTAAGGTTTGTCTAGTGTTTCCTCATTATAAGATTAAGTTATACATTTTTGGGCCAAAATGCTATTCAGGTGATTCTGTGTCCTTCCAGGGTATCACACATGTTGTCAGCTTGTATCATTACTGGGGATGCTAAGTTTGATCAGTTGGTTAAATTGGTGGTTATCAGATATCTTCATTGTAAAGTTACCCATTCATCTTTGTAATTAATAAGTAATTTCTGGGGAGACACTTTGAGACTATGTGGATCGAACAACTTCTCGCCCAGTGATGTAGCATTCACTGATAATCTTACCTGAATCAATTGTTACTATAATGGTTGCAAAATAGTGTTTTTCTAATTTCATCTACATTTTTTCTTTTTGGTTAGAATATGACTATATACTCATAGATTCTTTTTTTATACACTCCTGTACTGTATAAATTCAATGTGTAGAAATCCTTTTTGATTCAATGTGTAGAAATCCTTTGTGTAGAAGGATTTTTTTAAATTCAATGTGTAGAAATCCTTTGTGATCATTTTTCATTTTGATGTTCAAATTGTCTCATATTTGACCAGTGCGAGCTGCTTGTTTGAGCTGACTGCTGTGTGCTTTGATGTGGCTCCAATAGCTTTGAACCTTCTTTGTTTTCTGGTACAAGATATTCCAGGCTCGAATTTTACCCTTATTTCATAGAGGAGGAAAAGGAGGCTCAGAGAGAGAAAACAGCCTCTTACAATGTTTGGGAGATCCTGCTCAAGCTGAGGACGTTCAATTCCAAATTATTAGGAAAGTAGCTAAACTGAAAGGCCAGACAATCCTGTAGTGCAGAAAGACCTCATGAAGAGATGTAGCTAAATCCTTAGCTGTCCGCACACAGAGCTTGCCTAATACGATGGAGATATCTGGATGGTAACTTTGAACTTTGAACTTAGAAAATCAGTAACACATTTCAAAGATATTTTATTTATTGAGGAAGTTGTAATGTGGGGGATAAGAGCCTGGGTTTTGGAGTAAAGAAGAACCAAAGTTTCCTTTAAGACTCAAGCAGATTCAGCCCTTGTGTGTCTCTGGGTAAGTTAGTTCACCTTGTTGAATCCCAGACTTTCTCCGTCTGAAAATGGGGTAATCATACCCACCTCATAGTTAAATGGGTTCATTTGCAGAAAGTGCCTTGTGTAATGTCTGCCACATGCTGGTGCTCAATAGACAAAAACTACCTTTACCATCAGTGCTGTTGCTATTATTATTATTATTAAAATTGAGAAAATCCTGTTATTCAGTGGGTTAACATGATAGAAAAAGCGATAGATTTAGATTCTTGAAGACCCTCGTCCACCTTCTGTGACCTAGGATTAGCCCTGTTCCCACTCTCCTGAACTTCATTTTATTCACATGTAAATCAGGGTTTATAATCTCTTCCCTGCAAACTTCACAGCCTCACTCAACAGATTTCATGAGCACCTACTACGTGCAGGGTACTTACGTTCCTAATGCTAAAACCAAAGGGTAAGCATCGCTATGCTCCTCCTTTAATACATGATCAATTGGCAGTCCAGGGCCAACAAGAAGCAAAGCTGGGATTCCATCAGGCTCTCTCTGACCTCCATGTGTGTCCTTTTCCATAGGTCACACTGTTTAGAAGGAGAAAGAAGAGCTCACTGTGAAAAACGCTCCACAAAGCTGCAGAGCCCTGTGAAGGTGAAAGCGTATTATCATCAGCAAATGGCATTCCTTCTGTGGAAAATGTCACTGGGAGGAAAGCAGATGACTTTGAATTTCTTTTTTCTTCTTTTCTATCCTTGTAAAGGATTTTCTTCTCTTCTATCTTTGATACCTCGTGAAAGCCTTAGGTTAATATTATCTACCAAGGACTCCTACACTTCAAACAAGAACTGGGTGAAGGTAGCAGAGATCGAGCCAGCCCAGAACCAACTGCCTCAACTGAAGACACTGATCAGAAAAGCCCTTTGAAGCTGTAATTCACTTTAGACGTGATTTTGAAGATGAAGAAGAAGAAGAAAAAGAAACAAAAAACAGTAGCATCAGTGGGTATCAGAACTCCAGCCAATTCAACTGAGAGCTGGGAAGAGGGAAGAGAAAGTGCTGCAAGTTTTCAACAGAGTAATCACAGAGTCCTACAGTATGAGCATTTGTGGTAATGTAGCATTTAAACATTCTATTGTTTTAAAGATGGGGAGTCGAGAGAGAGAGACAGAGAGAGAGAAAGAGAAGGGAAATATGGGAAAAAAATTTAATGTTAAAAATATAAAAGCAGGCCGGGTGCAGTAGTTCACACCTGTAATCCCAGCACTTTGGGAGGCTGAAGTGGGCGGATCACCTGAGGTCAGGAGTTCGAGACCAGCCTGGCCTACAAGGTGAAAACCCGTGTCTACTAAAAATATAAAAATTAGCCAGGTGTGGTGGCAGGTGCCTGTAAATCCAGCTACTTGGGAATCTGAGGCAGGAGAATCACTTGAACCCAGGAGGCGGAGGTTGCAGTGAGCTGAGATTGCGCCACTGCACTCCAGCCTGGGTGATAAAGCGAGACTCTGTCTCAAAAAAAAAAAAAAAAAAAAAAAATCCAGGCTATTTTGCTAGATACACAGAATAGGACCACTGAGGCATGGGAGGTCAAACAAAGATGGCATCTTTGATGTCCAGTCCAGTTAAACCTTCAGATGGTTCCAACCCCACCTAGCAACTGGTTGCAACCTCATAAGAGACTCCAAGCAAGAACCACTGAGCTGAGCCCAGTCAACCCGCAGAACCATGAGAGATAAAAATATTTTACTGTTTTAAGTCACAAAGTTTGGAGTGGTTTATTATACAGCAACAGTTAACCAAAAGAGACCCTAAAACCTATAGCTAGCAGAGCCTAGAGTCTCAGGACAGGAAGTCTAACATTTGGAGAGCAGATATTAGGTGTCACCTTGAGCAATTCCACCCCTTTGTTCCTGAAGCAATTGTTTTGATTGGGATTCAGTTTGCCTTCATTGAGCAACAGAAAACCCCAGACAATAATGCCTTGAACAAGTCGAAAGTTTCTTTCTCTCACAAAAGTCTGGGTAAGTGATCCAGGCTGGAATAGTGCTCAAGATGTCAGGGACCCTGGTTCTTATCTTTTTTTAATGCAATGCATGACCTCAGCCTCCTAGGTCAACATGACACTTCAGGCAGTAGGGGGGAGGAAGGGATGCAAACGCAAAGGGTGCTTTCTCCTGTAGAAGGTTATTTAAAGCCACCACATGTTGCTTCTTCTTGTATCCCATTGGTTAATATGTATCTCATGGCCGTGCCTAGCTGCAAAGGAGACTGGAAAATGGTATCTTGATTTTGGGTGGCCGTGCATCCAGCTCTAAATTCTACTACTTCTAGTAAGCAAGGCTATTGGGAGACACTTAGCAGTGCCTGCCTCACTGCTACATCTTGAAAAGTAATAGAGAGACACAGGAAATGGCATCACATATGGGATGCTGACTCACAGCACCGATCCCTTCCGGACGGGAGCTAGCAGTTATCTCCCTGTGGGCACTGTGAACCTCCATAAGGCCATTCTACTGTGCAATAGGAGCCAGCCGCTCCTGGATCATGGTGGGATCTGTTAGGTGAAGAGTGAATCCCACAGGCCTTAAGCCACTGGCACTTTTGCCATAAAGTGATTTCCTTGATAAGAGGGAGCATCGTGTGACATACCATGACTCGGTAAAAGCTTCTGTAAGCCCTCAAGCTGTGGTGCTGGTGGAGGCATGAAGGGCAGGGAAAGCAAATCCAAATAAAAAATAAATGTAGGATCGGGCATGGTGCCTCACATCTGTAATCCGAGCACTTTGGGAGGCCAAGGCTGGAAGATCGCTTAAGCCCAGGAGTTAAAGGCTGCAGTGAGCTATGATTGCACCACCATACACCAGCCTGGGCAACAGTGTGAGACCCCGTCTCTAAAAAGATTAATTAAATAGTTAAATAAATAAATGTAGGACACTGCCATGAGAACAATTTGTCTGCTCCAGATGGAGTTAGTTCCCAGCTGAGAAACAGGGAGGTGTGGGGCAGAAGGAAGACTGTTAGCTTCCTTCCTTCTCCATGAGAGGGAGGCACAGAGGAAAGGCTGCAGACCAAGATGGTTAGTGGGTAGACATTCTCCAAGTCCTCTTGCAAGCCCCAGATATCACCATCCTTTCCTAAAGGAAACTTGGCAAAATCATGCCGTTGACTGTCACTGAAATTCAGCAACTCCCCGAATCTGAGTTTGGCCTTAGTAGTCTCACACCCATGGCCCCAGTGAACAGTTTCCATCTGGCCAGAGAAAAGTCCTGAATTTCACTTTGTGCCTTGTGGCAAACATCTCAAGACATGAGCTTGTCATTATCCTAAATTAAGATACCTGATGCTTTCAGAAGCAGCCACCCTACTGGTTTCCACATCTTTCATCTCCCTTTTAGGTGGCTGAGGATTTTAGCTTCAACTTGTCCAAAGTCCCAAATGACCCAAAGAGATTATGTGCTTAGCCACTGTCTTCCAAGGGCTGGTCGTTCCTATTCTGGAAGATAATTAGGATTTTCAGTGCCTCACTGCCTGTCCAGCTCAAGAATCATGGATCAGTTGGAGGAAAAGTTAAGGCCCTATAATAAAAAGGCAAACCAGAGTAGCCTATTTCCTCTTGAGGTGAGTGGCCCAGGGCAGCAAGGCAGCTTTGGTTCTTTGTCACTCATTCTTCCCCAGGGCAGTGCTCTCTTCTGCATAGGTGTAGCTGGGTTCTAGCTGGTGGGAAAGGAGAAGACAGTGGAGGAGGCTTGCTGGTTATCTTAGAACCCAGGCCCAGAAATGGCACGTCACTCCCACTTCATTCCCCTAGTGAGAATTCAGGCACCTGGCCACCCTAAACACAAGCAAGGCTGGCAAAGACAGTCTAGGGGGACAGCCATGTGCCTGGCTCCCATTCTACTTAGGCAAAAAGCAGAATGGAAAGCCTTTTGGTGAACACCTAGCAGTCTCAGCCGCACATTCCAAATAGCTCTTATTTCCTTGAGGGTCTGAATGAGTTTTCTAGGACTGCCATAACAAAGTATCATGAACTGGGTGGCTTAAAACAACAGAAAATGTATTGTCTCACACTCTGGTTGCCTGAAATCTAAAATCAAGGTGTCCACAGGGCCACATTCCCTCTGAAGAGGCAGTGGAAGGAACTGTTCTCCAGACCTCACTCCTAGCTCCTGGTAGCCACAGTTGTTTCTTGGTTTGTGGCTGCCCCACTCTAATTCTCTCTTTTTTTTTTCTTTTTCCATTATTTAACATGTGTTTTCCCCCCTCCACCAAGACAGAGTCTTGCTCCGTTGCCTAGGCTGGAGTGCAGTGGTACGATCTCAGCTTACTGCAGCCTCCACCTCCTGGGTTCAAGTAATTCACCTGCCTCAGCCTCCCAAGTAGCTGGGACTACAGGCGCATGCTACCACAGTCAGCTAATTTTTGTATTTTATTAGAGACAGGGCTTCACCATGTTGGCAGGCTGGTCTCAAACTCCTGACCTTGTGATCTGCCCACCTCAGCCTCCCAAAGTGCCTGGATTACAGGCATGAGCCACCATGCCTGGCCAACATATATTTTCATTTTATGTCCAAATACCACATTTTCTACATTAAAATATAATTATATTGACTTCCCCTGTACCGTACACCCTCAGAGAAAAAAAAGAGAAGAAATTTACACAATTTGAAAGGTAGAATGCATGGAGTAGGGAAGTTGCTATCACACCCAAGTGACAAAGAACACACAGAGAGACCAAACAGTTAATAAGGCACAACTGCATAGAAGACAGCTCAGGGCTTGCATCGGGAAGGAGCAGGAATAAAACTCCAAAACTTCTAAATGCCACCACCTGTGCCACAAGATTACCCTGAAAAGGCAGAAGTAGGTCAGAAAGCAGAAACAAATCAGTGATTTTCCAAAGGCTGCTTCCTAACAGAATTTAAAATATCCACAAACATAAGAACCTTTGCTTCTCACCTTGCCTTCAGCATCTGGCAAACACTTTAGAAACTTAAACCACTATTCACATGTCAGAATGTAGAATGGCTATAGGTTTTTCTTTCTTCTCTTGTTGTACCCCAAGCAACCACTCTATTAATGATTTTAGTCATGTGATTCCTCTGCGTGGAAACTCAGTAAAGGTCACCAAAGACAAGACAAGGCTTTTCACTGCTACCAGATAAATACTGGCTGTGCAAAAGTTGTAGGATTCTGTGTGTTGCTCAGAGAGGGAGAGCTGTAAGACACAGGAATCTCAATGCATATGCAATAAAGAGGAAAAGGAAATTCCTTTTACTCATCTGTTTATTGTATAAGAAAGAGCAAGTAGACAGTCAAAATCATCTGCTAGGCTGGGGGTAATGGCTCATGCCTATGATCTCAAAACTTTGGGAGGCCGAGGAGGGAGGATCACTTGAGCCCAGGGGTTCAAGACCAGCTTATGCAACATAGTGAGACCCTGTCTCCACAAAAAGTTTTTTAAAAATTAGCTGCATGCGGTAGCATATGCCTGTAGTCCCACCTACTTGGGAGACTGAGGTAGGAGGATTGCTTGAGTCCGGGAGTTCGAGGCTGCAGTGAGCTGTGCTCACACCACTGCAATCCAGCCTGGGCAACAGAGCAAGACTCTGTCTCAAAAACAAACAAACAAACAAACAAACACAACCAACCAACCAACCAAAGAAACCATTTGATTAGAGCAGCAGCACAGACCCACAGGCACATCAACAACCCAAAAGAAAATGCTCAAGAAAGAGCATCTTGGCTGTTTTGAAAAGAGTCATCTTTTAGACCTGATCTTGCCCCTAATTTAGAGACCAAAGCATTATAGCGCAGAGGCTGCTACTCTCGAGGAGATTGAGAGGTAAGGTCTAAGAGACCCAGATAATGAGGACATTATTAGATAACTAACTATACCACTGTGTACAATGCAAACATCAGTAAGAAAACATCACCTCATCCCTGCAGCTACTTTAAGCAAAGCACTGAAGACCCAGGTTTTCTGAATAGGGAGTAAAGTCCATTAGCAGTTTAAAGCATTCAACACTGGAACAATATGTTACCTATTCTTTGTTTTTAATTATAGGTTAACATAGTAAACTCCAACACAAAGGTGAGGCTAGGGGAGTGCTAAAGGAATAAAGAAAACAGAACCAGTATTTCACAAGTATATTAAGTAGTGATGAAACAACAGCCAATGCTTTGCAAAGTCTCAAGGGTAAAATTTGCTTAGGTGCTGTGATGGTTAAGACTTAGTGTCAACTTGACTGGATTGAAGGATGCAAAGTATTGTTCCTGGGTGTGTCTGTGAGGGTGTTGGCAAAGGATACTAACATTTGAGTTGGACTGGGAGGGGAGACCCACCCTCAATTTGGGTGGGCACCATCTAATCAGCTGCCAACGTGGCTGGGATGAAAGCAGGCAGAGGAACGTAGAAGGACTAGACTAGCTTAGTCTTCCAGCCTGCATCTTTCTCCCATTCTGGATGCTTCCTGGCCTTGAACATCAGACTCCAATTCTTCAGCTTTGGGACTCTTGGTCCTTCGACCACAGACTAAAGGCTGCACTGTCAGCTTCCTTACTTTTGAGGTTTTGGGGCTTGGATTGGTTTCCTTGCTCCTCAGCTTGCGGATGGTTTATTGTGGGACTATATCTTGTGAGCGTGTGAATTGATACTCCTTAAGAAATTCCCCTTTATATAGATATCTATCCTATTAATTCTGTCCCTCTGGAGAGCCCTGACCAACACAGGTGCTCTGAGGGGTTCTCTCCAGCATATCTTTGGGGAAGATTCGGAGCAGTTACCAACCAGTATCCAAAGTCTCATAGACAGTGTGATTTTCATGAGGACCCTGAAAAATAAAGTTCCTCTCAAACTTCTGTGGAAATTCCAAGTCAAGAAGACCACCTGAGCTAAGGGCTTCTTCTCCAACTACAGCAATCATGGCTTGTACATCCTTCCCAATAGTTTGCATACAGCTGTTTACATACATCTGCATGATCCTTCCTGGTCATTCCTTCTCCAATAGCAGACTTCATGAACAGTGATAGTTCAGGCAGCACCTTGATAGGTGGGTAAATCTCTCTGTTGTGTAGCTGTCTATCCACATAGATCTGTCCCAGTCAGGTCAGAGATGAGTGAATGATATCATTGGTAGGCATGGTAAGAGTAGGAATTTGAGTAATCGAGCCATTTCTACCTTCTCCTCGACCTGCATGTTCATATATAGTGGCTAAGTCTGTATCAGTGTAACCTGGGAAGCCCGGTCAACCAGGAACCTCTTCTCTGGCTTGTAGAAACCTCTTGAAGTGCTTCAGTAGACGAACTCATATCTGTTAGGATAACCAATACATGTTTCTCACATTGATACGCCAGAAATTCGGCTGTGGTTAGAACCAGTGAGGGATGATAATCCAATAGTTGGGTCATTAGCCAAGTTCAAAAATAGGCAGATGTTGTCCATTGAGCCATTTTCTTCAACACCAGATTTGAAGAACCAGGCAGTTTCCATGTTTACATCCCTAGCAGCAAATACAATTGGAAAATTTTCCTCAGTGTAGTCTACATCTTTGGATTTATTTAGCAAACCAGTCTGGTGGCAGATTTGAGCTGCAATCTTTGTGTAGTAACCCAGCAGCAGAGAAGATAAAAATTTTCTGCCCCGGCAATACTGTTCACACTAACTATGGCTGAAATGCTGGTCCGAATTATCTCCTCTGGGTAGATTTGACATTGAGGATTGATTGGCCATCCCATGATATCAAAGAAATCTTCAGCCAGTACAAGAGGACCTCTGTCAATGGGTTTTCCCGATTCAATGAATACCCAACCAAGCATATCCTAAGACACTGATATTAGGGGAATATCCCCAGTCCTTTGAAATACCTGAACAACTGCCTTGGAGCCACCAACTTCTAGAACTTGCCCGTGTCTCTTTGTGCCATCTAGTAATGTCCAGTGGACAATCTCAGCGTCTATGGGAAACTTAACATGATCTAAGATCACAAGTGGACCATGGACTCCTGATGCCGTGATGTATGTACGGCAAGGCTGGGAGAGGTAGTTCCGACTAACTGCCAGCACCTGCTCCTGAGCTCCCACCATCAGCGGGCATGGGTAGTTTGGGTGTGGCCCATTCATAACCCCACGCATCACCTGCAGTGCCATCATCTTGACATAGAATTTTCCCTGTGTGTCTCCACATTGTCTTTCCTCTGTATTTGTCTGTTTCCATGTCCAAACTCCCCTTTTTAAATGACATCAGTCACATTATATTACTATTAGGGCCCAGCCTGATTATCCCATTTTAACTTGATTATATCTGTAAAGACCCTATTTCCAATTAAGGTTGCAATCAGACATCCTAGAGGTCAGGACTTCAAGACTTTTTTGCGTGGGGTTTGCGATTCAACTTATAACAATTCAACTCATAACAAGGTCTGTTGTCTGCAGTCAGCTCTTGGGTGCTGATATCTGTATGCTCTGTAACAGAAGCAACCCTAAGCAAAGAAAGAGAATGTACTGGAAGTGTATTGGGTGGCTCCTGGAATCAAAAGAGAACTTCAACAATCAGGCCTTGGGAGAGGCAAAAGTTCCTGGACATCTCCGTAGGGCCTGCCTTCCAGATGAGTCTGCATCAATATCCTTCTGGCCAAGTATCCTTTTTCTCAAGATACAAATTCTTGGAAGAGTCGGTTGGGTTAGCCTGTGGTGGAACCAGGACCTGTTTGGGGCATGTGAGTGGGATAAAATGACGGACAGTCTTGCTAGGGCCTCATGGGGTAGAGGAGAGGCAGTTCTCCAAAAGAAAGTGAGGGGTGGCTGCTAAAGATTGGGGAGGCATGTGTTGTCCAGGTGAAACCGCAGGTGTTTGGTACACGTTGTACTTTGTTTAAGAAAGACTTCCAGCTCAGGCAGTTGTGTTTCTAAATGTTGTGGCACTTAAAGGAGCCATTTAGTCATCTGGAAAATGCAGAGTTGTGGGGAAATGCAGTGTCATGTGGTAAAAAGAGCACTCTTGGTGAAATCAGGAGAGCAGGTTTTGTTTGGCTTTTTAAAATATTTGCAGATGGTATAATTCTATCCTGAAAACTGAAGGGAATCAACTGAAAAGCTCTTGGAAACAAGAAAGTTCAACCAAGTATCAAGTTACTAACTGGAAATAAAAATAATGCCATACAGATCAATGAGAAAGAAAGCATAAAAGAACCAAAGATGTTATTCAACTTAGCTACAAAGGCAGCTGGTAAAAGAATAAACTCGGAAAGAAGTGCAAAAGGCCTTTATTAAGAGAAAACATCAGATTCTCCTTGGAGGCGTAAAAGACAAAGGGTAGAAAGACTTGGGAGAATAAAGATGTCATTTCTCCCTAGATAAATGGATTAATTCACTGAAAGATTTCAGGTGAACAAACAAACAAAATCAAACCTGAGCCAATGAAAATTCTAACTAGGTCTTTTAACTTGAAAATATGAGTCTAAAACTCATAGGAAGAGTCCCTGTCTGGGGATGTCAGGTCCTCATAGCCAAACAGCTTCTCCCCCAGGTTTTGATTTTGGTTCTGTCATTTAATGATCTGTGAGACCTTAGGGCAGGTAATGTAACCTCTTTGGGCCTTAGTGTTTTCTCCTGTGAAGAGGGATAATCCTATCTTTCTGCTTCACAGAGCTGTAGCAATGATCATGTGAGAGAAAGTATTTGGAAGTGTCTCATAAACCATAAAGCACATTTCATGCTGCAGTTGCTATTTTTATTCTTCCATGATGCCAGATAAATAGGAAAAATCACAATGCAAAAGGTATCCATTGCTCTGCAAAAAGATAAACACATCTTATTAAACTCAGATACATGATGATTTTTAAATATTTGATTCCTGTGAAGGAGAGAAAAAAGCTAATGCGAGCTGTTTGCTGCTCAGTGAGTAAGTGAGGGCTCACTCTCTGGTCGTGGAACTGAGCAAAAATGCTTATGGCCTCTCCCCTGTTTCCAACCCCAAACCCCTGTGTTGTCATCTGTAGAATGAAAGGTTTTGGACTTCAGGGTGTTTGACAGCATGAACTTTGAAGTCTCTACAGATCTTGGTTCGAAACATAGTGCCAGCAATTACCTTGGACAACTTATTATTTCTTCGGTTTCAAAATCCATCAGACAGGCATGATAATAATCTCTATTATTATATCTATTAGTATCTCTCAAAGGAATGATAATAATATCTACCTCATCAATCCTCAAGAAGACTTGAGAGTTAAATGGGATAATAAATACTAAGTGCCTGGAACCTAGTAAAAGCTCAATAAATGAGCATTATAAATAATTAACTATCATAATTACCATCATTATTATTACTCTAAGGGCCTTTGCAGCTTTAAAATTCTAAGATAATATGTCAGAGAAGAGCTAAAACAGGGAGGAAACAGAAAAGATTCCCTTAACAGGGCTTGAGTCAGTACTTGCGAGGGAGAGATTTTTCTGGAAGATGTCTTGTGTATTCATCATAAGGCCTCATTTAACCTTGGTGGCTCACAACCAGAGTTCGGCTGGGCCTGCTGTCCTCTGGAAAAAGGGGGCTAGAGGAGTAAGGAACCAAAGGGGGCTTGGCAGGGGAAAGCCATGGCCTGGGGACCGCAGTGGATGGTTCCTTAGAGAGTGTTGTCCAAGCTTTTTAACTTTTATAAAATATATGTTAAACTGAGGAATTTTTTTTCTGCAAATAAGTTTTGAGGTAGGCACTGTTGGTTGCCAAACCAAAGCTATGCCCTTCTCATTCCTTGACAGCACAACTCTGAAAACATTATTCAGGATCAGACAGCTGAGTGGCTCAGGAGAGAATGGTGCAGCCTCAGAACAAGGGGCAGGAGGAAGCCTGATTACTCTGGCCAGTGATTGGTTTAGCAATGGGCATGTGATACAATTCTGGCCAATGAGATATCAGGGGATGTAAGGCGTGTCATCTTTTCCTTAAGAAAGAGGAAAACTTTCCCAGAAACCCCGCCTGCTCTTGGGCTTCTGGGTAAATTGTCCTCATCTTTAAGGGAAGGGTGACCTACCCTTTCTCTGGCAGGAACATAAAACAGCACAACCCCTATGGAGGGTACATTAGTTTCCTATCACTGCTGTAACAAATTACCACAAACTTGGTGACTTAACACAACACAATTTATTCTCTTAAAGTTCTGGAGTTCAGCAGTCTCCCTGGGCTAGAATGAAGGTGTTGGCAGATCTGTGGTCTCTCTGAAGGCTCCGGGGAGAATCCACTTCCCTGCCTTTTCTGGCTCCTAGAGTTTCGTTCCTTGCATTCCTTGGCACATGGCTCCTTCCTCCATCTTCAAGGCCAGCAACGTAGCATCTTTAGATCTCTGTTCTGTCTTCATACTGCCTTCTCCTCCATGGTAAAATCTCCTTCTGACCCCACTTTATAAGGAAACTTACGATTATATTTAGAGATCACTTCGATAATTCAGGACACGCTCCCCATCTTAAGATTCTTAATCACATCTGCAAAGTCTCTTTTGCCATATAAGCTAACATCCCAAGGTTCCAGGAATTAGGATCTGGTTGTCTGTGGGGGCCATTAATTAGCCTATCACAGAGGGGATTTTGGTACTAACCAGCAAAATTACTTGTACATTTATTTTTTTCAAGGTCAGGGTTATTGAGGTATAATTTACATATAGTAAAATTCATTTTTGGGGGGGTGGGGGCGGCATTTCACTCTTGTTGCCCAGGCTGGAGTGCAATGGTGCGATCTTGGCTCACTGCAACCTCTGCCTCCGGGGTTCAAGAGATTCTCCTGCTTCAGCCTCCCGAGTAGCTGGGATTACAGGCATGCACCACCACGCCCAGCTAATTTTTGTATTTTTAGTAAAAACAGGGTTTCACCAGGTTGGCCAGGTTGGTCTCGAACTCCTGACTTCAGGTGATCCACCCACTTTGGCCTCCCAAGGTGCTGGGATTACAGGTGTGAGCCACTGCACCCAGCCGTATTTTTGTGCACAATTGTATCAGTTTTGACTAGCACATATAGTTGTGTAATTATATCACAATCAAAATGTAGACCAGTTTCATCACCCAAAGAAATTAATTTATGTTGCCCTTAGTAGTCAAAGCACCCCCTTGGGTGGTTTGCACCTGGCAACCACTGGTTTGTTCTCTGTCCCTGTAATATTGCCTTTTTGAGAATATCATATAAATGGAATCAGCATATGTAGCTTTTTAAATCTGGTTTCTTTCCCTTAGCACAGCGCATTTGAAATTCATCCATGTTGTAGTGGGTCAGAAGTTTCTTCCTTCTTATCACTGGGTAGCAATTAGATTAAATAGATGTATCACAGTGTGTTCATCAGATGAAAGAATCTTGAATTGCTTCTAGTTTTTGGTGATTATGAATAAAGCTTCTATAAATATTCAGGTGCAGACAAATGGGAAAATATGTTTTCATGTTTCTTGAGTAAATATGTAGGAAAAGGATTGTTGGCCATATTATAAATATGTTGTATGTTAAATTTTATAAGGGACTGGCAAAATGTTTTCCAAAATGGCTGTACCATTTTGCATTCCCACTAGTAATGTATTACAGTTCCAGTTGCTCCACATCCTCATCAGCATTTAGCATTGTCAATTTTCTTTCTCTGAATTTTAGCCACTCTGAGAGGTAGGTAGTGGTATAGTGATCCCACTTCTAGATAGCAATCACAGACATGCAGTAGTAAAAATATAAAAAGGTGCATGTGCAAGGCTAGCCACTGCAGCTGTATTTGTAATAGCAAGAAAATGGAAACCAAAATTTTCATCAATGGAAAACTAATTGAATGAATGATGGTACATCCCCCAAATGAAGTATTATGCAGCTGCTACAAGGAACAAGAAATTACTCCACTATTATGTGTGATGTCCAGGATAAATTTTTAAGTAAAAAGAGAAAAGTACATATAGTATGCAATCATTTATCTACAAATAAGAGAAAAACTATAAAAATTTAATAAAATATTACCATAGCAAAAAGGAAGGAATAGAAAGGAAGAATACAGGGATGGAAGCTAGGCTTCTAAAAATATAGCTTGCATTGTAGATTTAACTTTGGAACAATGTAAACATTTTATGTAATTACACACAAAATTAAGAAAAAATCAAATTCCTAGAAAGTAAAAATAATGTGAAATTAAAATGACTTTGTGTGTCCAATTGATGACATAACCACACAAAGAAGACTTTAGTGACCTTCAATCACTATCATTCGACTCTGTACTCCTAGAAGACTATATCTGGCAAAAAGAGCTGTGTATTATGGGATTAAAAGAATAATTATGCTGATGTCCTTGAAAATTAAGATATTTGGCATAGTTGATAGGAGATATAAATCTAAGATTGATAAGATTGAGTAAAAACTCTGTAGTCCTCCATTTCAATTGGAAGTATCAGTATGGATGCATTATACCTTTTATCTTTTTTTTTTTTTTTTTTTTTTGAGTTAGGGTCTCGCTCTGTCATCCATGCAGGAGTCCAGTGGCATGATCAGGGCTCACTGCAGCCTAGACCTCCTGAGCTCAAGCAATCCTCATGCCTCAGCCCCTCCAGTAGCTGGAACTACAGGTATGCACCACCATGCCCAGTTAATTTTTTAAAAACATATTATTAAAGACAAGGTCTCACTTTGTTGCCCAGGCTGGTCTCGAACTCCTGAGCTCAAGTGATGCTCCTACCTCAGCCTTCCAAAGAGTTAGGATTATAGGCATGAACCACTGAGCTTGGTCCCTTTTATCTTTAGAAAAAAATATGCATCTCCTAGCTATGCCCACTAAAAATAATTGAAATTCAAGTAAACTGTGAAAAGAAAAACACTTTTTAAAAAAGAGACAGGGTCTTGCTATGTTACCCAGGCTGGAGTGCAGTGGCTATTCACGGGTGCAATCATGGCTCTCTACAGCCTTGAACTCTTGGGCTCAGGTGACCCTCTTGCCTCAGCCTCTTGAGTAGTTACAGATGTGTGCAACTGTGCCCAGCTCGAAAAACACATTTTAAAGACAACCAGAGAAATATAAATGTTATAATATATTTACTGAAACTCAGAAATGATTGTCAATATGTTAAATTGTGATAATGACATTGTATTTTTTAAAAAGAACTTGTACCTTTTAGAGGTATGTTCTGAAATATTTATAGAAGAAATAATGTGATATCTAGGATTTGCCTCAAAATTATCTGAGAGCAGGGAGAAGAAAGGTATATGAACATGTAGATGATTCTGGATGAGTATGTAGTGGCAATTGTAAAAGCTGGGTGGTGGGCACATTAGGATCATTATACTACTCTTTCTACATTTGAGTGGTCTTAAAATTTTTCATAATAAAAAAGATTTTTTTTTAAAAAAAGGAGATGTGAAGAAAGGAGATGTGAAGATAGTTGTCTGAAGATGCAATGCTCAGAGCTGCTGCAGTCACTTTGTGAGAATGAAAGAGCAAGCTTGAGGCCTAAAGCATCCAATTTGATAGCTATTCCATTTCTATAAGTTCAAATTTCTTAATTATAAAGATAGTTAATGCGAAAATGAGACAATTATGATGGATGCAAATATTGAAACTAGGGTTTACCCATGTATATTCATGGGACTTTTTTGGTTGCAACTAATAGAAACCTTAGCATAGTTTAGGTTTGGAGATGTATTATGGAGATTCAGGACAATCTCATGGAATTCTAGGACAGAAGTGCCACCGAGACTCATGAAGAACATAGTTCACAATGTCAGATCCCTCCATATCCTTTCTCCAGCTCTCATCGCCTCTCTTCAGCATTACCATGACTGTCTATCGCCACCCTCTCATTGCAGACCAGCTTCCTTCATTTTCCAGCCCACATCATGGAAAACTTGCACAACTCGAAGTTTAGCCATTTGGACAGAGATGGATTTTTTTCTCCAGACCCAGTTCCAAAACTTCTGGAAGAAGAGCTTGATTGGTCTAGAAGCTGAGATTGCCCTGTCCAGTGGGGAGGGCCCACTCCTAAGTGAGTCATGGCCAGATTTTAAGGCGTGTGTGACATGGCTGCTCCTGTGGTTCCTGTGGTGTTTCTGTTGGGAGAAGAGTAATTCCCAGAGACGTGTAGGTGGGAAGTGGTGAGGGAGACAGAGCAATAGGTATCTATATAGTTGAGTCAGGCCAGATCATGAGATCATGAATGGGTGCAAAAATTGCTGAGAATGATGCCTTGGACAGGTTGAATTTCGGTTGTTTGGGGAAAGCCAGCCAGCAGGGCAAGGAAGACTCAGCACCCAGCTGCCCCCAGGGTGCTCACAGGGGCTTGCTCAAGTTCAATGGTCATTGCAGCCTATGAGTAGTCAGCAACCAGACAGACCAGAGGTGCTTAGGCTTTGGTGCTCAGGGAAAGAAAGGCTAGATCAGTGCTCAAGGGCCCATCTACTTCCACGCAAGGGAGCCCCCATCACGCTGCTGTCTGGCATTTGTCCCACATTGTTCCACTTCTTACAACACCATCAGGCTTAAAAATACAACACAACAGCTGTAGCCTTCCAACTGTGCAGCCTCTGACTTCCACCTTCCATTCTAGTGACATAGTATTGAGAACATCCTGATTCACAGCCATAAGTAGTTGCAAACTGAAATCGTTTTTCCTCATCTTCCATTGCAATGTCAGTCGGGTTTAAGCTACTTTTCAATTAAACTGATCCAGAAGCTTGAGAAAGAAGTGATTAAAAATGTTTTATTTGAGTTGAAATCATTAATCTAGGCAATAGCTGTGGGTATTCTGTGGTAGTCATTTGAATCAGGAGGAAAAGAGCATCCAAGATTTAAAATAAGTACGAAAAGCATCCAAAATAGAATAATCAAATCACCAAATCAAATAATCAAATTGACTCAGGTGTTATGCTGGGATCCTAATGAACTCCAATGTTAGCCTTACCAGACTTACAAGATTCTGGTAATGGATCACTGAGAAAGCCTAGGTAAAGCAACCTCACCCCACCACCACCCCCAGTGCCCACCACACCCTGCCACTGCAAGGAAGTCTGACCAATGAAGTCCATCCACGAAAAGGGGTAGTCTTCAGTTCATTAGGAGAATATGTATATGTTACACAATGGGCAATTAATAATAACTAATATTTGCTTAGAAATGAATAAGGTGCTTCCACATTCTTTCCTTTATTTGATCCCAACAAAGGGAGTTAGATAGGACAGATGTTATTTTACAAAGGAGGAGACTGAGTCTCAGAGAAGTGCTATAAAGTATCCTTGTTAGCCAGTGATAAAGAAGAAAACAATGTTATAACTTCAAGCCTTTGACTTCTTTTTTTTTGGGGAGGAGGGGGACAGAGTCTCACTCTGTTGCCCAGGCTGGAGTGCAGTGGTGTGATCTCGGCTCACTGCAACCTCTGCCTCCCAGGTTCAAGCGATTCTCCTGCCTCAGCCTCCTGAGTAGCTGGGATTACAGGTGTGCACCACCACACCCAAGTCCTTGTCTCTTTCCTTAATCCTCCCTCCCTCTCTTTCATCTCCCTCCTTCTCTCTTCTTCCCTTCCCTTCCTTCACTTCCCTTCTCTTGCCTTCCTTCTTTCCTTTTTCTCTCCCCCTCTCCCTTCCCCATCTTGTCCCTCCTTCCTTCTATAAGCATTTATTGAGTCCTACTATGGGTCAAGACCTAGGCTTGAAACTGGGGGTTTGAAAATACATGAGATCTGGTTACTGCTCTGAAAGAACACAGCACAGGGAACAGTTGTATCCAAAGCTAAAATTGGATATAATATGAAGGCATTCAGAGGCAAGGAGAACATTGAACTGGGCCTTGAAGGATAAGTAACATGACCAGGTAGAGATCATGGAAATGGGAAAGGCGTCCTAGGCAGAGGGAACAGAGAGAGCAAATGCCTTAGAAGACACACAAGCATAGATTGTTGTTGGGGTGGGGCAGGGAAGAAGCCCTGGTGTCTTGGAAAGAAGGCGAGTAGGTGAGGCTAGTGCTAGATCAAGGGAGACCTTGGAGGCTGTACTAAGAGGTTTGGAAGGTGATGTGGGCAGTTGAAGATTTTTAGGCAGGGAAATGACAGGATTATATTTTTAAGAAACATCATTTAGAGGCCATCGTGTTGTGGATGATTAGCACGAGATGAGATTGGGGGCATTGAAGCAAGTTAGGAGACTCTTGCGACAATCTAGATGTAAGATGATAACACAGGAGCTGAGGCAATGGGAGATGGCGAGGAGGGGCTTATTTCAAAAGACTGAGGAGATAGACTTGATAGGACTCGGCAACAGAGGTGCAGACAGGATGATGTCTAAGGAGATGCAAGAGACCGGTGTGGTGGCTCACACCTATAATCCCAGCACTCTGGGAGGCTGAGGTGAGTGGATCACCTGATTCCAGGAGTTTGAAACCAGCCTGAGCAACATGGTGAAACCCTGTCTGTACAAAAAAAACCTTTTTTTTTAATACAAAAATTTAGCCAGGCATGGTGGCATGTGCCTGTAATCCAAGCTACTCAGGAGGCTGAGGCAGGAGGATCACCTGAGCCCGGGAGGTGGAGGCCGTAGTGAGCCATGGTTGTGCCACTGCATTCCAGTCTGGGCAACAGCATTAGACCCTGTCTCAAAAATAAAAATGAAAAAATAAGATGCAAGAAAGTAACCATGAAGTGGTTCACGCCACTTAATTCCTTCCCAAATAGCATGTCCTTATCATCCCTTCTTTTCAGAGGATATATTTCTATTTATCTATTCTTTCTCTCTGACACGGCTTTCTCAAGACCGGTTCTCCTTCTTTATGGTTTGTGCAGCAATTTTTTTTTCCACCTCCTGTTTTCTGGTGTCTGATTCCTCAGTAAATAAGGTCATGGTGAGAAATAGCCACGTGTATACCTGGGGACTTTCTGCCCTGGTCACCAGTGGTTGGACCAGGTGAGCACCTGAGCAAGCTGGGTCAATCAGAGTCCTTCTCTGTGTTCTTGAAATTAGGGAAAGCAAATGGCTGTTGCTCTCTTGAAAGAAATGGAAACCAGGTGGCTTTGGCTGATGATTCAAGTGGCTGTTTCCTGAGAAGTAGAAAAAGCTGGTTTTTAGTGAGTGAGAATAATGAAGTCTATGCTCAGGGAGAAACAGATGAGAGAAGAAGGAGGGCTGTGTGGTTCCTATAGCACTTGGAGCTGATGCTACCTTATCCTGAAGTCAGGATATAAGTCTAGCCTTTGGCTTCCTGTTGCTTGAGCTAGCTCTGGTGGTACTTTCATACATTTGTCTACAGATGCTGTTACAAAGCTCACACACCAACGACCGTATCTTCTAGAAGTACCTTTGCATTTATGCAATTTACTCTGTGATCCTTCCTCCTTTTTTTTTTTTTTTTTTTTTGAGACGGAGTCTCACTCTGTCACCCAGGCTGGAGTGCAGTGGTGCAATCCTGGCTCACTGCAACCTCTGCCTCCTGGGTTCAAGCGAATCTCCTGCCTCAGCCTCCGGAGTAGCTGGGATTACAGGCACCCACTACTACGCCCAGCTAATTTTTTGTAGTTTTAGTAGAGATGGGGTTTCACTATGTTGGCCAGGCTGGTTTCGAACTCCTGACCTTGTGATTTGCCCGCCTTGGCCTCCCAAAATGCTGGGTTTACAGGCATGAGCCACGGGGCCATGCCGATCCTTCCCTTTTTGGCTTATCACGCCTGTTTGGGGTGTGTGTGTGTGTGTGTGTGTGTGTGTGTGTATGTGCTTTGAGATAGGGTCTGGCTCTGTCACCCAAGCTGTAGTGCAGCTGTGTGATCTTGGCTTACTGCAACCTCTGCTTCCCAGGCTCAAGCCATCCTCCTACCTGTAGTCTCCCAAGTAGCTGAGACTACAGGCGTGTGCCACTACACCTGGCTAATTTTTTGTATTTTTAGTAGAGACGGGGTTTCACCATGTTGGCCAGGCTGGTCTCGAACTCTTGACCTCATGATTCGCCTGCCTCGGCCTCCCAAAATGCTGGGGTTACAGATGTGAGCCACCGTGCCCCCCCGATCCTTCCCTTTTTTGCTTGTCATGCCTGTTTGGGGTGTGTGTGTGCTTTGAGACAGGGTCTGGCTCTGTCACCCAGGCTGTAGTGCAGCTGTGTGATCTTGGCTCACTGCAACCTCTGCTTTCCAGGCTCAAGCCATCCTCCTACCTTAGCCTCCCAAGTAGCTGGGGCTACAGGCACTTGCCACCACGCCTGACTAATTTTTTGTATTTTTTGTATTTTTTTTTTTTTGTAGAGTCGGGGTTTTGTATTGGTTTTTTGTCCAAACTTGTTTTGAACTCCTGAGCTCTAGCTATCCTCCTGCCTCAGCATCCCAGCATGTTGGGATTACAGGCATGAACCACTGCACCTGGCCCGGTTTGTTTTTTAAAGTAAATTTTTAAATTGAAGTATAACATATATACAGCTGATGTTCTTTTTTTTTTTTTTTTTTTTTTTTTTTTTTGGAGATGGATTCTCACTCTTCACCCAGGCTGGAGTGTAGTGGCATCATCTCAGTTCACTGCAATCTCTGCCTCCTGGGTTCAAGCAGTTCTTCTGCCTCAGCCTCCCAATTAGCTGGGATTACAGGCACCTGCCACCACAACCTGGCTAATTTTTAATTTTTAATTTTTTAAATTTTTAGTTGAGACAGAGTTTCACCATGTTGACCAGGCTGGTTTCGAACTCCTGGCCTCAAGTGATCCACCCAACTCGGCCTCCCAAGCTGCTAGGATTATAGGCATGAGCTACCGTGCCCAGCCTGATGTTCATTTTTAAACAACTCATTTGCAATTATTTTTAAAATCATCATTCTAAATTAAATATAAGAAATGATATTGTTATATAGCCACTAGACATTGACTGAAAAATGTGCTGATGCTGGTAGGTAATGGACAAATGGAGATGTTGAGGGTAGGTGAATGGGTGTGGAGAAAGACATACAAATGGCCAGGCACGATGGCTCACACCTGTAATCCCAGCACTTTGGGAGGCCGAGGCAGGCAGATCACCTGAGCTCAGGAGTTCCAGACCAGCCTAGCCAATGTGGTGAAACCCTGTCTCTATTAAAAATACAAAAAAATTAGCTGGATGTGGTGGCAGGCACCTGTAATCGCAGCTACTCAGGAGGCTGAGGCAGGAGAATTGCTTGAACCCGGGAGGCAGAGGTTGCAGTGAGCTGAGATCACACCACTGCACTCCAGCCTGGGCAACAAGAGTGAAACTCCATCTCCAAAAGAAGAAGAAGAAAAAAGACATACAAACAATTCAAGTATAATTTGAAAAATTAGAAGCATTTATTCTACAAATGCTTATTCAGTGCCCACTATGTACCAGGCACTGTAAAAAGAAATGCCAGGAAGTCAGTCCCACGGAACTTAAGTGTTGATGGGGGTGTATAAAAAGAGATGTGGCCAAACCAGGAAGGGTCAGTTCATTTTACCCCAGGGATGAGGAATGGGGAAGGTAGCATTTGAGCTGGGCTTAAAAGGAGAAGTAGAATGTCGACAGTTGGAGTAGGTAGAAAAAGGGCGTTATATGTTCAGAAACCAGCGTGAGCTAAGGTATGGGGGAGTGATGGTTCAAGGACACTCTTGGGGAGCTGGAAGAAGACTCCTGTGGCCAGTGGTGGATTATGAGTTTGGGAAGGTGGACAGTGGCAGGAAATGAAGCTGGAAGGGCTCCTGGAGGCAAATTTCAAAAGATCTTGAATGCCACATATGACGGAGACATTTACTGTTCACCAAGTGAACCTACCTACTTTCCACATTTCCTAGTCTTTTTGCAGTTGGAGGAACCACATGACTAGTTTCACCGATGGGCTATAGGCAAAAGCCACACGTGTCAGTTCTGGGCTAAAGCATAAAAGAGTGAGTGTGAGCTCTCCCTTAGCTTTCCTGCCTTGCTGTAATGAACAAGGCAGCCACGTCTTCCAAGTGCAATGTCAGTATGGTGGCCCCTGCATCAGTCTGGGGTCCATGAGTGATTATGTGGAGCACATGCATTGGATATGCGTCATGAGCAAGAAATAAACTTTTGTTGTATTAAGACACTAGGATTTTGGGGGGCCACTTTGTTACTATAATATAACCTAACCTTTCCTCACTGGTACACCAGGGTAAGAAATTCAGAATTTGCCCTGGAGGTGGAGAGTAGCTTGTCTTAGCCAGTCTGGGGGGCTAAAAGAAAGTACCATGAACTGGGTGTCTTATAAACAAAAGACATTTGTTTCTCACAGTTCTAGAGGCTGCAAGCCTAAGATCAGGGTGCCAGCATAGTTGGGTTCTGGTGAGAGCCCTCTTCTGGGTTGCAGACTACCAGCTTCTCATTGTGCCTCACATGGTGGAAAGAGAGCTATTTGGGTCTTCAGCCTCTTCTTATAAGGGCACTAATCTCATTCATGAGGGTTCCACTGTCATAACTGATTATCTCCCAAAGGCCCCACTTCCAAATAGTGTCACATTGGGGTTAGAATATCAGCCTACAAATTTTGGTGGGCATAAACTTTCAGTCTATTGCATAACCCTTGACAGGTTTTAAGCAGGTGAGTAACATTGTCAGATTTGCCAGACAACTGCCATCCAGATTGTCCCTATCCATTCGTAACAGTGGTGCCATTAACCATTGTCTCCTCTCAGGAGGGTTTGAGCTTATTCAGTTCAGCTCCCATTTTTCTTATTGTCTTTCCCTTACCAAGTACAGAGGCCCAGAGCTTTCTTGTCACCACTGCTCTGGGCCCAGAGCCCCATTCCCCTGCTATGAGCTTACAGGTTTTGTCCTGGAGCATTATGTGGTATCAGCAACCTGGAGTCACGGGACGGGTTCATGTTGAAGTTATATGGTATGAGTGGGCATCTCTCCAGCTTGGCAGGCATGAGTGTGTTCACTGCTAACAGAGTGACATATTTACCAGCTGCCCACAGTGAAACAAAGCGCATAGATGAATTTGGTGCAGGAACAGGCGGTTCTCTCCCTGGTTATGGCTGAGAGATCTGTGACAATGACACAAGTCTCATCTTGCTCCTTGGAGCTCAAACAATGTCCCTTGAAGCCCTTCTTTGCTGGTTCCATTCACCTGTCTCTACTGGGCTTCAGGTCCTCTTCTTTTTTGGTAAACTGCCCCACATCAGCTCCCAGGCTGGCAGGGCTCGTGAGGTGACCCTCCCTTCACTTTCTTCTTCTCCTCCTTTCCTCTGATCTCCTATTGTTTTGAGAAAATCCTTCTTTCTCCTTTTTTGGCTTCCTCAATAGTATTCCCTTCTTCTACCAGTTCCTTTGCTCTCTTATTCTTTAGCAGAAGACTTGGTGATGTAGTAAATCTAGAGTCTGGATCATCAGCAATTAAAACAAGCCAAAAAAGAAAAAAGATAATTTCCTTTTCCTTAAGCAGTCAGGAGCTCTCAGCCTTCAAACTGCATGATACAGTTGGGGCAAAAATTGTGGCAGGTAGGCAAAGAAAGGGAAGCAACTACAAAACAGCTCAGCTTTGATCCTAACACAGCCTTAGCCTCCACAGCCTGCTACGTGCCTAACAGCAAGACTTGGCTTCCCATGAAACAAGATCACCTGCTCTAAATGCCTTCGGCTTTATACCATTTACAGAGTCTCTCAGTCTTGGGTTTCATTCTTATTTAAATCTAAGTTCTTTCTCTTCCCTTTTCTCTCTCTCAAGTTCCTGCTTCCTCAAACTCCTGTCTCTGGGGTCCACCACACAGGAGGAAAGAATTATTTAAAAGCAGAGCCTCTTTACCTAAAGAGGTCACACTTCACTTTAGGATGGTTTCAACCTTTCTTCTCCAGACCAGGCTCTGGTCTTTGGCTTTGTGCAAACAAAAGACCTTTAGAAAGATTCTTCTCTCCCCTAAAAAAGCAATTTTCTCCCAAAGATGAATTCTTCTGCTAGCCCTTGTAGCAATGAGCAACATAGCAATATGTTTGTGTCTCCATCACATGTTTTACCTCTAATATTATTATTATTATTTTGAATAGCTAATACATATATCTAGTTTAAAATTCAGAAGCAACAAAAGGATATACACAGAAAAATCTCCTTTTGCCCCACCTGCCAGCTACCTAGTGTTCTCCCCAGAGGTGACCAGTGTTACCAGTTTCTTATATACCCTTACAAAGTATTTTACATAAGTACAAGCAAATAGATATATCTTCATATTTATTTATTTAGTTTTGAGGCAGGGTCTCGCTATGTCACCCAGGCTAGAGTACAGTGACACAACAGTCACTGCATCCTCAACTTCCAGGGCTCAAGTGATCCTTCCACCTAGGCCCTGGGTATCTGGGACTAGGCTTGCGCCACCGTGCCTGGCTAATTTTTGTATTTTTTATAGAGATGGGCTATCACTGTGTTTCCCAGGCTGGTCTCAAACTCCTGGCCTCAAGTGGTCCTCCCGCCTCAGTCTCCCAAAGTGCTGAGATTACGGGCATAAGCCACCATGTCTAGCTCATACAGCTATTCTTTCCTCTCTTTTTAATTTTTAACACACATACTGATATTCCATACACATAAAAATATAGATATAGCTTGGGATTGCTCCCATTTTACTACATAAAGATTTCCCCATTCTTTGTTTATAATGAAATGGCATTCTACTATATATGCATGTATTATGATTTATTTAAATAAATTTATGTATTTAAATAATCCTCTTTTGGTGAACCTTTAGGTGATTTCCATTATTTTGCTATTGCAAGGAATGCTTAATAACTTGTAAATATGCCATTTTGCCCATTCGAGTACATCTGTAGGAAAAATTCCTGGTGGGGGGGAACTGCTGGATCATAGAGAATAGCTGTTCCAACTGCCCTTTTTCATCTTGCATCAATTTACACTCTTACTAGACATCAAGAAATTCTGTTTTCCCACACAGTGCTTTACATGATTTCTAGGGAAATCCTTCTGGGGTCATGAGGGAATTGTTTGGAGGGAGAAGACCTAGAGATACCTATGAGAGAGATGGTGAGTTCTAGGTAGAGTGAGGCTCTGGGAGATCTACTCTCTTCAGGGGTCAAATAAGCCTTTTTAGTGGAAGATATTTTGAATTGGGTCTTAAGAAATCAAGAGCTCACTAAGCAAAAGTGGGAGGGGAAGGCCATGTGCCTGTGCTGGCTCTTCTTGGGAGTTTCATCTGTTTAAGCTGAAGAGTTTTTTTTTTTTTTTTGAGAAGAAAAACATTGTATGCCTGAGAACATACCTTGCAGAAATTACCTATAGGAGTAAGGAGCCAAAAGAAAATGTGATGTATATATGCATTTGAATATTATTTAGCCATTAAAAAGAATGAAATTTTGTCATTTGCAGCAACATGGATGGAACTGAAAGTCATTATGTTAAGTGAGATAAACCAGGCACAGAAAGACAAATATTGCATGTTCCCACTCATCTGTGAGAGTGAAAACCATGGGTCTCGTGGATGTAGAAAGTAGAATTGTGGCTGGGGAGGGTAAGGTGGAAGAGAGGATGAAGAGAAGTTGGTTGAAAGCTACAAAAATGCAGTCAGATAAAAGAAATAAGTTCTAGGCTGGGCTCGGTGGCTTATGCCTGTAATCCCAGCACTTTGGGAGGCTGAGGCAGGTGGATCACCTGAGGTCAGGAGTTCGAGACCAGTCTGGCCAACATGGTGAAACCCCATCTCTACTAAAAATACAAAAAAAAAAAAAAAAAATAGTCGGCCGTGGTGGCGGACATCTGTAGTCCCAGCTACTCGGGAGGCTGAGACAGGAGAATCGCTTGAACCCAGGAGGCAGAGGCTGCGGTAAGCCGAGATCGTGTCACTGCACTCAGTCTGGGCAACACAGAACGAGACTCCGTCTCAAAAAAAAAAAAAAAAGGAGTAAGTTCTAGAATTTGATAGTACAGTAAATTATAATCAACAATAATTTATTGTATATTTCAAAATAGCTAGAACAGAAGATTTGTAATGTCCCAAACACAAAAAAAGATAAATGTATGAGACAATGGAGATCCAAATTACCCTGATTCAATCATTACACATTCTATATGCATGTGTCAAAATATCATATGTACCCAAAAATATGTACAACTATTATTTATCAATTAAAGGAAAAGAGTAAGAAACAGGAAATCATTTGGTAAAGGTTAAGTAATCATGATATACATACTCTATGGAAAAGAAAAGTATGATAATTAATAGTAACTATAATAATAGTAGCTATAATTTATTATGAGCTACCATGTGTCAGGCACTAGGTTAAATATTACACATACATTTTTAAAAGCCCATTTAATCCACATACTAATTCTCTGCATAAGGCACTATAATTTCCAGTTTGCAAATGAGAAAATTGAGAATCAAAGATCATAAGTAACTTTCCAAAGTTAACCTAATAAGGAATTTTCAGAGCCAGGCTTCCAAAAAGGTATGTGACCCCTGAAAGCCTGTACTCTCACTCGCTAGAATAACCCCTTCCATTAGCTCATTGAACTCTCAAGAATTCTAGGGGAAGTTCCCTGGAGATGAAGTGATTACAGGTGAGAAAACTGAGGCTCAGCCAGATGTGGGTGCTCATGTCTGAATCCTAGCACTTTGGGAGGCCAGGGCAGGAGCATCACTCGAGGTCAGGAGTTCGAGACCAGCCTGGCCAACATGGCGAAACCCCATCTCTACTAAAGATACAAAAAATTAGGTGGGCGTGGTGGTGTGCACCTGTAATCTCAGCTACTCAGGAGGCTGAGGCAGGAGAATCACTTGAACCTGGGAGGTGGAAGTTGCAGTGAGCCGAGAAGGCGTCACTGCACTCCAGCCTGGGTAACAGAGTGAGACCCTGTCTCAAAACAAAACAAAAAGATGAAACAAAACAAAAAGCCAGAGGCTCAGGAGATTAAATGACCTGTTCAGAAAAAGTATAAAGAACATATTGCAACATGGAAAAATGTTTGCTTAATAATGTAAGGAGGAAAAAACGATTGTCTATAATTGTTTAAATGTGATGATCACAACTATGTAAAAATAGAAATATCTCTGGGTGTGCTGACTGCTCATCCAGAGTATTCTAGGGCAGTCCTCAGTTTACAGTGTCAGACTGTTGTCAGTCCTATATCTGGTGCTATGCTCTGATTTCAGGGAACTTGGGGAAATATAGCTACTTTACTTAAAGATAAAGACTATATTGAACGGGAGGCTGAGGCGGGCGGATTACTTGAGGCCAGGAGTTGAAGGCCAGCCTGGCCAACATGGCGAAACCCCGTCTCTACTAAAAATACAAACATTAGCTAGGCGTGGTGGCAGGTGCCTATAATCCCAGCTACTTGGGAAGCTGAGGCATGAGAATTGCTTGAACCCAGGAGGCAGAGCTTGCAGTGAGCCGAGATTGCACCACTGCACTCCAGCCTGGGCGACAGAGTGAGACTCCTTCTCAAAAAACAAACAAAAAAAAGACTGTATTGAAGATATTTAAGTAGTTACTGATTTTTTTTTTAATATGAAACTTGGAAAAACTAAGGGGTGATACCTGATACCAATCTAGAAGATTGCGGAAGCAGACATTTTGAGAAGGTATCTTAGCCTTCCTTACTAATTAATGTAAATTGATATCAACATCTTGCCTACTCATTAAAAGGCTATTCTAGTTATTGAATTTATGTGGTGATTGTTTTTTAAAGGTTAGCCTTGACCGATTCTATTATAAGTTTTTTTTTTTCCCAGCAGCATAAGTGAACAGAATCAAGAGCAGAGACTGATATTTATTTCTAATAGTAAAAATTAAAAATATCAATTGGTTGCTTCAGAAAGGTTAGTTGGAATTTCTTTATTTGATCATCTGTTCATCCTGCCTTCATGTTAGTTTATCTGTTTATTCATTTCATTCATCCATTCATTCATTCAACATTCACTAGTGTGAACCAAGTTCTGTGTTGGGCACTGGGACCATAAAAGTGAACAAGACTTGGTCCCTGCCCATGAGAGAGTCACTGATAGAGCTAGAAACATAAACAGGTAAGTATAACACAGTGTGATAAGCGTCATTGCAATTTCATTCAATTCAGTGTGTACTGAGGGTCTGATCTGTCCAGGGTGCTGTGCTGGGCATTTTCACAGGAAGCAGAGATTGAGATATCTGGCCCTGCCCTCAGGGAGCTCGAAGTCTAGTGTGGGAGACAGTAAACAACCCAGTAATGAAATCATTACAAATAACCATCAATTACAAGGGAATTAAGCAGAGTTCTGGGGTGGAGAATAACAAGACAGGGGAGCCTATTTCAGCAGAATGGTCTTGGAAGTACTATGATGGAGGTATGTGCAGGGAACTGTGGAACCACAGAGGGACTGCTAATGTAATACACCCTGGAGGAGACAGGGTAGGCTTTGCAAGGTGGGTCCTCTAAAACTGAGCCTGAATATAAAGGAGCGTTAAACAGAGGGAAAGTGTCAGGACAGGCAGTCCCAAGAAAGACAGCTGGGGTGCAAAGGCTTGAAGGTTTTGGGGTGATACAAAGCTTGACCTGCCAGGAACCAGCAGGATTCTGTGGCATAGGGACATGGGGTTCAGGTGGGAAGGGGATGAGATGAGGCTGGAGGGATAAAGCAAGGCCAGATCATGTGTGGCCGCCAATGCCAGGCTAAAGCAGCTCAGAGCTTGTCTGGATTAGTGATAAAACGTAGAGCTTACCAGCCCGTGGCTGTTGGCACTGGGGATTCCCAGAGACTTTCATGGGTCTCATAAAGCCAGACTGCGTCTGCTCTATTAATATTTTATGCCATGATCAAGTAGTGTACTTTAAAAGAGAGCTCACAGTTTATTGCTGAAGATTTAACCGCTTTTCTTTTTCAGCTCTAGGAAAAAACAGGCTTGAAAGTTTTTCTGGGGTACTTCACCTTAAACTGTTTAAAGCCTCCTCCCCCATCCCTACAGGGGGACATGGAGGGCATCTGGAAACAAGAAAGAGGGACAGGTATAAAACAAATTTGATACAAGATTTCCAGCCAGCTAAGACTTTGGAGAATGGCTGTGTGAGAAGCTAAGCATGGGACTGGGCTAAGCAGAGAGGAAGCTGGACAACTCCCTGAGACCCCGGGGGGCTCACCTAGGGACCTGGATCTGCAGGGTCATCTGGCTGAGGTCAAGATCAAAGCAGCAAGACTGCGCCAGGGAGAAAACAAAACTCTAGACTGCCTGCATGGTATGATGGGCTGAACCCCTTCTCTCTGGGACTGCCTCAGCCTCAGAATTTGGGGAGCATTCAGGAGGAGAGGAAATCTCCATCGGGGAAACGTGCTTCTTGCTCATTAGGTATTGGTTTCTCGAGTTGGAGGTTTTGGTTTGAGAAAAAGTGAAATGAAGTGATTGCATTTGCACTGTGCATTTTTGAAGACATTCTTACAAATTCCAGATGTAAAGTAAGACAACCTAGAGTGACTTGACCTAAGAGCTAACGTTTTGAAAGGCAATTGAATGAATCTTATGAGACAAGTGCTGTCTGGTTCTCCCTGGGACAGGGAACCTATGCTGGGGCTAGTGCAGCACAACCAGGGGCTAGAAAAGCTCCTGGTTTTATGAGCCAGGTATAATCTCTCTTGGAGGGAATTTGTTCTATTGTCCCAGTTTGCAGATGACACAATGGAGACTCAGAGAAGTGGATGACTTGCCCAGGGTCATTCGCGACATAGAGGAGACACAAGGTGGTACTTGGATGTTCTACTTCCCTGAGCAAAGCTATTAGAACTTCACAGTGAAGTCTGCTACTGCTGGTAACAGTGATGAGAGAGGAGAAAAAGCTGCAAAAAGAAACAGAGAAGCGCAAAAGAACAGGGAGAAGGGAAAGTAGGAAGGAGAAAGTGGAAGGGGAGGAGGAAAAAGGAGGGAGATCAACTTTGGACTAAAACTTTAATCCAATCGTCAGCTTTTTTGTTTGTTCGTTTTAAGTTTCTCTAAATTCCTAAGAAGGTAATGCATTGCTGGTCCGATTGTGTTTCAACTCCAAGAAACAGCACAACATTTGAAAAGCCCATTGTTCGGTGTTGTGATAATATAACTCTCTGTAAATGGTGCAGTCCACTGTACAAAGTACTGCCCCCTCCCACCCTACTGGTGACCTGCGGGGACAGCTGAATGCCTTCTGGTCCGCTGAGCCCAGAAGAGTGGGGCTGGGCTTTCAGAAACAGCTGGGCTGATTCATCTAGAACAAAAGCCAGCTCTTCCTGCTAAATCCCTGGCAGGCATGGGCTATTAGGGCTGTGGGCCCCTGTGCCCCTCCACAGGAAACGTCTTGATTTAGCTCCAACAGTGTCAGTCTCCTGTGTGAGCCTGTGACAGCTTCCTCCTGCCCACTGCCTTCAGCCCGGCATGCTCCCAGCCCCACATGAAAGCCAGTGGCTTTGGAGCAAAACCCTGGGTTCCAATCCCAGCTCTGTCATTTCCTAGTTGTGAAATGTAAATAAGAGATTTCACTTTGCTGTGCCTCAGTTTCTCGATCTATGAACTGGGAGTGAGAATAGTTCCCATCTGAGAAATTTGTTGTCAGCTCTGGAGGAGATAATGCAGGCACCCGTGAATATGTTTTCCTCCCATTTCATGTAAGTCTCATCCATCTTGCCGTCTGGCTTGGTCTTCCATAACTCAGTGGATGTACCCTGTGTCCCTGACACATTGGCTCAAGCTCATTCACCTTAAACACCTCCACGCCCGTACCTCGGGGGTTCCCATAATGACACCAGCCACTGTTGACAGAGCCCTTTATATGCCTCAGGCCTTGACATAGAGAATTCATTTAATTTCCCCATAATTCTTTGAGTGGATACTATTATCAGAGGAAGAAACCAAGACTCCGAGAGGTTGAGTAACTCAGGGTCCTGTCCTCCAAGGCCTCTGAGTACAAAAATAGCACCATCTCCAAGATTTTTTTGGTGTGGGTGTGTTTAAGGGATTTTATGAATTACTTTTTGTTTCTAAAGCGTAGCAGTTCACAATCTTTCTGAAAGTAGTTCCACATTTCTTGAACAGCTCCAAATACCTTCCATACAAAGAAACAATGAGTTGTAGTCAACCATTATATGAAGTGTACAGAGAGGGGCCTAACATCAGACCCTAACGTTGTCAAGATGAAATTAAATAATTCTTGATCCTGGGTAGGAAGCGTGGAAAAGACCTTACCTTTCCCTTGGCCTTCTTTTACTCTGACTGTAGAAAGAATCTGGGCTTTGGAGACAGACCTGGATTCAAATCCCAGCTCTAACACTCACCTAGCTGTGAAAGCTTAAGCAGATTACTTATCCTTTTTGAGCCTATTTATTTTATTTGTAACATTGGAGATAAGAATACCTAACTTAGAGGGTAATTGTCAGGCTTAATTGAAATAATAAAGTGACCAGCATAGAGTAAGCATGCAGAATGTGGTAGTTATAATTATGCTTTTAGTTGTTATTATGCATGCCACTCTCATAGGGCCAGCTCTGTTAAGCTGTAGAGGAAGAACCTCTGGGCAGTTTTGCTCTGTCCTGAAAAATCTAACCTGGGAGGCTGGCTAGCTGGGAAATCCTCTGCTGTGTAACAGTGAAGTCACTGATGCTTATGCTGTTTAGCATCTTACTGGCATTTATTGGACGTAATTACAGAATCAGAGCTGCTAGGAATCCAAGTCTTAGGGCTGAGCTGGCAGTGCTTGTATGGAACACATAGTTTTAAGTTCTCATTAAAATAGTGGGACAAACACATTCCTGCCTGGGGCATTCAGAACATGTCTAGATTAATGGCTCTTGAAATTCAAAGAGCAACCCTCTCTTGAGTCCTCCTGAAGTGTTCCCAGTCACTCTATCTGACCAAACTCATCTCTGGTCACTTTCCTCATTCACCAATTCATTCATCCAATAAAAACGTGCTAAATATCTGCTCTGTGCCAAGCACTATTTGACACTAGGATGATGTCGGAAAACCAAGCAAACACATTTTCTCCTTCCACTGAGCTGCCAGTCTAATGAGATATACACGTAAATAGACAATCTGAATGCAGTGAGTCGAATGGGGGAAGCCCATGGTTTTGAGCAGTGGTGTGCTGCTAAATGTTGAACAACAGGCTCTTGGGGGGAGGGAGAAGGAAGATCCTGATTTATAGCCTTTCCTGATCTCCATGGTGTAAATACTCCCACCGTGGGGACTGGGCTACCAGCATGATGTCACTGAATGTGGAGTTGAGAACAGATATGCAATTGCACACAATTATATAGTATTTCTACCATATAGATAAATGGCGAAAATAATCTTAAGAGCACAGATAATAGTGAAATACAATAAAATAATTATGAAGTACTAAGTTTTGAGAATTTATTACCTCTATTTATGTATTAGTCATTTTCACACTGGTATGAAGACATACCTGAGACTGGGTAATTTATAAAGGAAAGAGGTTTAATTGACTCACAGTCCTACATGGCTGGGAGGCCTCAGGAAACTTACAGTCATGGCGGAAAGGGAAGCAGGCAAGTCTTACGTGGTGGCAGGAGAGAGAGTGTGTGAAGGAGGAACTGTCAAACTCCTAAAAGAATCAGGTCTCGGCCGGGCAAGGTGGCTCACGCCTGTAATCCCAGCACTTTGGGAGGCCGAGACAGATGAATCACCTGAGCTCCGGAGTTCGAGATCAGCCTGACCAACACGGAGAAACTCCGTCTCTACTAAAAATACGAAATTAGCCAGGTGTGGTTGTGGGTGCCTGTAATCCCAGTTACTCAGGAGGCTGAGGCAGGAGAATATCTTGAACCCCAGAGGCGGAGGTTGCGGTGAACCGAGATTGTGCCATTGCACTCCAGCCTGGGAATAAGAGGTAAAATCCGTCTAAAAAAAAAAAAAAAAAAAAATTCAGGTCTCCCACCATCATGAGAACGGCACGGGGGAAACTGCCCCCATGATCCAATCACCTCCCTTCCACCAGGTCCCTTCCTTGACACATGGGAATTATGGGGATTTCAATTCAACATGAGATTTGGGTGGGGACACACCGCCAGACCGTATCAATTTAAAATTTACTTAATTATAAGTTTATGTAGATTGTTATCGAAGGCTGTGCTTAATACAGCCTTAATACAGCTGGCTGTAAGAATTCATGGAAATGTGGCCAGGTGTGATGGCTCACTCCTATAATCCCAGCACTTTCGAAGGCTGAGGTTGGGGGGTCTCTTGAGTCCAAAAGTTTAAGACCAGCCTGGTAACATAGAGAGACTTAAAATCTACAAATAATATAAAAATTAGCCAGACCTGGTGGGATGTGCCTGTGGTCCCAGCTACTTGGGAGGCTGAGGCAGGAGGACTGCTTGAGCCCAGAGGTCAAGGCTGCAGGAAGCCATGTTTGTGCCACTGACTCCAGCCTGGGTAACAGTGAAATTTCTCCTGTCTCAAAAAACCCCACAAAAGTTCATGGAAATTGAGCAATCAGTTTTTAAGAACATAATACTAAACACACTAAATCAGTTCTTAAGAACCTAACACTAGCACAACGCTAAAGGGGACCAAGGCTGGAGAAAATAAGACTCCTTTCCTTCTTCCATCTTTGTCTTTCTCTGACCTCCACACCTTTGTTTATTCTGTGCTCTTAGCAGAAGATGCTGTTCCCTTCCTCACTTCCACTCTTATTCTTTCCATCCTTTCAAGGCTGACTGAGTCCAAACTGTTGTCTCTGCTAGGCTTCCCCTCCCCTTTTCTCTGGGAAGTGCACCCCCTCCACCCACAGGTTGCAGTGGGAGCAGCCAGCCAGGTTTGTGCAGTGGGACCCTGCCACTCGGGCCAGAGTTAATTAGATAAAGGGTAGGCATCTGATCCAACTTAGAATGTGGACCACAAACAAGGATTCCAGCTTGCTGCTGGTAAAAGCCATTTTCTGGAAAGCAGAAATGCTTGTGTGATGCGAGCAGACAGGCAGAGATGAAAGATGGAGGACAGAGTACTTTCTGGGTTCCCTTTAGTACCCAGGTCCTGCCTGTGGTCTGGTCCTGAGGCCCAGCTGCACCCCTGCCCTAGTGTTCCATGGGATATTTCAGGATCTCCTGAGAATGCTCTCTCAAGTAATCCCTTGTACGAAATCCCCGTCTCATCCTCTGCTTCTAGGGACCTACTACAAGGCGTTCGATGCTCCACAAATACTTGTGCTGATAACTTCTTCTGAAGCCAGCTCCAGGACAGGTCTGTAATCAGAAGAGCACCTGAACCCTGAAGCCTCCCAGGCTGGCCAGCCCAGGCATCTCCTCTGTGAGTTTCTCCACAGCCTTCTAGTCATTCAACGAGTCTCACTGGCTTTCTCTGTGAATACGATGAAAGATGGCCACTTCAAAATGGCGGCCTTGGCCTTCAGAGATCATCAGTCCTCACAGGCCCAGTTAATTAACCATGATTGTCATGTCTCAACTTCCAGTTCCAAATTCTAATAGTCCAGCTTTGTCGTGCCATCCACTCCTCATGCTGTCAACTGTGTTGCAGGGGAAGGTTACGGTACAAACCTGGGTGCAAGTGAGGGCCATCTGTTGGTTGGGAAGAGGCGTTCTCAGACGAGGGAGCAGGCACCCCCAAATTGTCTAATGCTTGGCCTGTGTGTGGCCTTCATTTCTCCCCAGCCTCACTCTGGGAAGGAGATGGTCTTCTGGCAAAAGAAGATACCAAAGTTCTTCCATCAGAGGAGATCCTTATCAGCAAGACATTCACTCTGAGGTGAGGATCCAGGACAAACAGGCCTTACCGGTGCCTAGATCCAATGGGGGGAGAAGTACAAAGAGGTATCTGGAAAGGAATGAAGACAGGATACCAAGAAGACTTCTAGGCATCCATGAAAGGCAGACTTGGGCCAGGCGCGGTGGCTCTCGCCTGTAATCCTAGCACTTTGGGAGGCCGAGGCGGGCAGATCATGAGGTCAGGAGATCGAGACCATCCTGGCTAACACGGTGAAACCCTGTCTCTACTAAAAATACAAAAAAATTATCCGGGCGTGGTGGCGGGCGCCTGTAGTCCCAGCTACTCAGGAGGCTGAGGCAGGAGAATGGCGTGAACCCAGGAGGGGGAGCTTGCAGTGAGCCGAGATTGCGCCACTGCACTCCAGCCTGGGCGACAGAGCGAGACTCTGTCTCAAAAAAAAACCAAAAACCAAAAAACAAACAAACAAACAAAAATAAATAAAATAAAATAAAATAAAGGCAGACTTGATATATCCTGCCAGCTATAAAATACACATGTTGAGGCATAAAGCAAAGCACCAGGAGATTTCTAGAAGTGTTCCTAGAGGGCACTCCTGTGTAAGTATTGGTTATCACCATCACAATCATCATCAATCAATCATCATCATCATTATCTTCATTATCATTTTTAATGATTCCTGGTGATACCCTGTTCCCATGTTCCTCTCCAGCCACCAAATAGAGCAATTACAGGGTTATGGGTAGGCATCTGATCAAACTTAGAATGTGGAACCTTAGATCCAGCTTAGAATGTGAACCCTTCTGCTTTCTTGGCCTCAGTTTCCCCATCTCTGACGGGAGGAGTTGGACCAGATGTTCTCCAATGTTTCCTCCATTGTGATGTGGAATTCTCCAGTTCTATGGGGACACGGATTCAGAGTTCCACCTCCCTTTGTCTGAGAGCAGTTGCTGGGGCTGGAAATGATATGTTAGATAATTCCAGGGCATGTGTATGCCGGGGCTTGTAATCAAAAAGTCCAGAGTCAAATAAGCCTGTGTTTTTGCTTTTCTCCCCAGCAGCCTTGCACTGGGCCCCAGGCAGCCTCTGGAGACAGCAGAGTGTAGCAGAGATGGTGTGAGCCTCCCTGGGGGGTGGATACCTTGCTTCTATTCTCAGAGAAAGCGGAACTCGGCAGAATTTCCCAAGCCAAGAAAGGTGGTAGAGTGTGACATAAGACATTGAGCAAAGAAGGGAGGGCCAACGACTCAGGCATAGAACAGCAGACTGCGCAGTATCAGTAGTGTGACCTCCAGAGAGTACTTAACCCTTTCTGTGGGCTTGACCTGCTCATCTGAAAAATACACATGGCAATGCCTCCCTTGGGAGGTCAGGTAGGGAGGTGAGACTGAAAGTCGGTAATACGTGGGAAGCCCAGAGCATGGCATGAGGCATTCAAGAAATGGTTCTTGTATTTACTGGTGCTGAACAAAGAAAGAGTGGCAGGAGGAAGAGCCAGGGCAAGACTCCCTGGGTCCTGTGGCTTCCCTGGCTGCTATTCAATGGAAAAACCAGGGAGTGAGCGCTGTGCTCTTGGCTTCTGTGCTAAACAACAGCCTTTTCTGCTCTGATCCCCAGCACCTGGCAATTACAGACTGTAGTACATTTCATCTTGTGTTAAGATGGAGCTTTACCCTGGCTGAACATGAGGCTGCTGCCAGCACCCAGGCTGGGAATGGACATCTCTGTCATGTGGTGCAGTCTCCTGTTGAGTATGTGAATCCTTCCAAATTGGAGTCACGCGGCAACTCCAAGAGCCCTGGGAACCCACGTGTGCACCAGGACTGTTGGGAGGCCCTCCTATGCCTTGCCACATTATAAACGGCTATCGTCTCAAATACATATGAGATGCTGTTGAGATCAACAAAGTTTTACATTTGTTTAAAAGTGACCTTGAACTCATCTTTCTGCCCAATGTGGATTTCCTCAATCTCCTCAAACAATATCTGCTATGACACGAATAAGAACATCCGTTTATGCAGAAGCCACAGTGCCTTGTCATTGTGCTGAGGGTCTTTTTCTCACTGAGTCTTCTCAACCGCCCCATGAAGAGGCAATCCAGGATGCCCATTTGACAAACGAGGAAACGGAGACTTAGGTATGTGAGCTCGCTTGCCCAAAGTTACAGGACTAGTTGATGTCTGGGGTTCCAAACCAGGCCCTTCTGACTCCACGGCGCCTGCTTAATGGTCCACTTTAAGGACCAGGGATGCACTTGGCATTTTCGTTACTTCATTCGGAATGAGCTGGGAATCGCTCTTCCTCTTTATTCCCTTCCGTGGGAAGGAATCTCCCCTGCTTTGCGTGCAGCCTATGTCACTCTCCAAGGGCTTTGCCTCCTGAAGTCCGTCCTCTCCGGGGCTGAAATCGGCCTCCGCTGGTGCTAGTTGAGCATTGCTCGCCTGCCCGCCCCATCTGAGCTCTTTGGCCCCAGGCCAGCTCAGGAGCTGCCCTGGGTCTCCTCCCCGACGCTAGGCCTCTTCAGATCTCCCCTCCGTGCTCCGGGCCTCAGTTTCCTCCAGGGGAAAGCAGAGGGCTTGGTGCCTTCCTGCGAGGTGAAGCGAGGGGTCGCCCTGGATGAAGGCAAGCTTGGAGCCACCCGCCCTGCAGCCGACGGGAGGGCCTGGCGCTCCTCCCCCACCCGCCTGCTGGGCCGCCCCGCCCCGAGGGCGGCTCCCGCCCGCGCCCTGCCCACCCCGGCCGCGCGCACCGCAACGCCCCAGCCCCGCCGCCCGGAACCAGCTGAGCACAGCTGGACCCAGCAGCCGCCGTCTCCAGCGCCGCAGCAGCAGGTAGGGGAGGCGCGGAGCCCCGGCCCCGGACATCTGGGGGTCCCGGGCTGATTTGAGCCCTTCCTCTCCCTTCCTTCCCGGTCCTGTCTCGCCCGCGCCTGGAGCTCGGCCCTGCCGCGGGGGCATCGCTGGAAAAGGGCTTCCGCGCTCACTTTTCCCGTCTTCCAGGGGACCAAAGAGTGTGGATGGGAGCAGGGGGATGGGGAGACGCTGGAGCAGGAGAGGAGAGGGGCCAGGCCTCCACCCCGTGATTCCACTGTGCTGCTAGCACCTGAGCTAATAACCTCGACCCCGCCCCCGGGATGGGGGAACTCGCCCGGGGTCACTCCCGCGCTTGGGGTGTCTGAGCCGGGCATGCAGGGGGCCACCAGCTACGGTCAGGGCGGTGACTCCGCTGGGGAGTCCACTCAGAGGACCCTTGCCTCCTGGACGATACCTGTGCTTGCTTTCCTCTCCGACTTCTTCCTCTTTCTGAGGACTGTTAGAAAGTTCTTCCTTGTACTGTCTGAAATCTTCGGGCGCCTGCTACCTGTAGCTGCTGGCTCCTCCCCGGCCCTGCAGTGTTCCCTTCCCTGACTCACACGGAAGCTTCTTTCGGAGTTGAAGACAGTGATTGGAACCCCTTCTCCCTGATCCCCCATGTCTTCTGGGATCCAGCCCCCCAAAACCTAAATAACAGCAACTTCCCTCTGGTCCAGTGCAGGTTGGCTGGTCTGCGCAGTGCCCGGGGAGAAGAGCCAGTCCTCCGAAGACTGGGGGCTGGGGGTGTGGGCGAGCAGGTGACATTGGCTTTCTTCCTAGCTCCTTCTCTGCCCAGACATCTGCCGCTTTATCCTGTCCTCACACCCTCCTCAGAGCATGGAAGGGGCTTTTAAAACACCCAGAACTCATTCTAGGCTGTCCTGAGGGTAATTGGACTTTGTGGAAGGCGGGGCTTCTGGGGAGGTGCCTCTCGCTTTTGTTTGGCCTTTGGGGACTTTTCAAAGACTTAATCCTGTGTGTCCTGTTCTCCCAGGACCACATTTCTGACCAGGGCCCCAGGACCTCTCACCGCTCTGCCCTTTACAGCGACCATAGCTTGCTAGAATCTTACCCCATCCCCATTTCACAGTTAAGAAAAGTCAAGGACCCAGAGAGTTTATGATGGGCTAGTTGACACACAGTGAGGCAGGTTAGGGCTGGGACCCAATTCCAGTCTGCTCTTTGTGGATTCCTTGCTGGGAGGGACTTTAGCCTCCTTCTTGGGTGTTCCGTTCACTAAAGGGACAAGCATTCCCCACCCCCCCCCCCATACACACTTGGGGATGCTGGTTGGTGTTTCCTGGGGCTGTTAAGGGAGAGAGGCTTGGAAACAGAGGAGCAAGGATGGGGGTGGGAACGGTCGGCTTTCAACTCCTTTGAAACTCCATTTTTCTTTCTGGGGCCTTGCTATCTAGACATGCCAGGGAAATTGTAAACAGCCAGGGGAGCTTGGGTTGGCATTCGGTGAGTTACACAGCAGCAAAGAAGGTTTCTGTGTGAATCAGGGAAGGGAAGTTTACTCCAGAATTTTCCATAGTCCTTTTATTAGGGACTAACATGAGCCTGGAAACAGGCTGCTCCCAGGAGGGGTGGCTGCAGAGTTTGCCCTGCATGGCATTTCCTTCCACCCCTCCTCCCTCCTTTCAGCCCTTCTCTGGACCTGTGTTCTGTGCTTTGCCCTGCGAGGGGCCCAACAGCCTCGGAAGAGGACACAGCTCTCTGTCCTCAAGATGCTTGTCATCTATAGTGGTTGACACTTTCGTGCCATATTAAGAGTGACTTCAGCCTGCAGGCGGAGTGACTAATTTTGTCTGGGGGAGCCAGACCTCAGAATGAGTAATCATTTACCAGGAGAAACAGGAGTTGGAGGAAAAGACATTCTGAGAAGCAGGAACCACTTGTGCAAAGGCACTGAGGTTTTCTGAGCCATCCAAGTGGCTAGAGTGGAGGATGGGAGAAGGGCAGGGTGGTGGGAGTTGAGACTCTAAATGAAAATGGAACTAGATTATAAGCTAAAGGTTTGGACTTCATCCTGAAGGCAATGAAGAACTGAGAAAGGGTTTTGACAGAGCAGTGGTTTTTAAAAACTCATTATTCTGAATGGCCGATGTAGGGGATGCATTGGACCAGGCTGATCTGGAGGCAGGAAGGCCCTGAGGAGGTGGCTCCATGATTCAAGTGAAGTAGAATGCAGGTCTGAACTAGAGCAGTGGCCACTGGGATGGGTCAGAGCAGCAGATTCTGGAAGCCCAGCTGAAGGTCTCAGAACCTGCTATAAATTTCATCTAAAAGCAGACAACAGGCTATACCTACTGGAGAAGGATGCTAACGTATTCAGCATTGCAATTTTTTTTCTTTTTCATGAGTTTTAAAACAAACAAAAAATATTGTTGAAGATTCAAACATAAATCTTTATCCCTCCAAGCCCTCCTCTTTCCTCAGAGGTCGCCACTGTTAACAGTGGTGTGTGTGTGCTTCTGCCAAACACGTTGGTTGGATGCCTTCACTCTTAGCCATCCAGTGACAGTGGGCCACTTTCCCCTACTCCATGTGAATAGTTTGGGTCATTTGTGACGTGGGTCATAGAGATGATTTCTGCTTGGTCTATGGTACTTTGCTGAGACATTGATCTCTGGTTTTCTTTAAACTTTTACATCCTATGTCTGCGGTCTCTGAGTGTATATATTTGCTTATCAGAGACCTCAGGTGTGAGAGAAGTTAGAAGCACTGACTTGGAAATGGACCCCCAGTCTTGGTTCTTCGGGTGATCTTGGGCAAATCCTATCTCTCTGAGCCTCAGTTTCCTCATCTGTAGAATGGAGAGATGTTGGTTTGCATGATAATAATAAAAAACTATCTTTTAACTGGGCATTGTAACTCACACCTGTAATTCCAATACTTTGGAAGGCCGATTTGGGTGGATGGCTTAAGCCAGGAGTTTGAGACCAGCCTGGGCAACATGGTGAAACCTCATCTCTACTAAAATTACAAAAATTAGCCAGACGTGATGGGATGGGCCTGTAATCCTAGCTATTTGGGAGGCTGAGGTATGAGAATTGCTTAGACCCTGGAGGCAGAGGTTACAGTGAGCTGAAATCATGCCACTGCACTCCAGCCTGGGTGACAGAGCAAGACTGTCTCAAAACAAACAAAGAAAAGAGGGGGAAAAAAGCTATTTTTTAGATATACCAAGCACTGGAACATTTATTACTTTATTGATTCCTTGCAATTCCTCTGAGGTAGATACTAGTATCCTCTTTTACAGGTGAGGAAACTGAGTCTTAGGCTGAATAACATGCCCCGGGTTGTGTGGCTATTGGGTGATGGTGCAAGGATTCCAGAGGTCTGACGACAGAGCCATAGCTCTTAATGACGGCACTAAACATTCTCTTGAAAATTCTTTCTAGTCCTGGCTTTAGGAGAACTGGTAAGGGAGTTTGTTATGCTGTTATGAGGGGTGGGAGTCGGTATGCAGAGCTTGGAGAGCTCAGCCCTGCAGCAGAGAGGCCTGGAGGGGCCTCCCAGGGCTGTTTGTAAACTCATACTTTCCTGTGCCATCCACAGGACCCTCGAATGTAGGTCAGTCTCCCCTCAATTGCAGGGAATCAAGGCTCCAAGAGGACACAAGACTTGCCCAGCAAGGTCATGTGGTGAGGTGAGAGCCCAGCCAGGACTGGTCCCCGCTTTTCATCAGTCGAGCCCATGTTCTGGAAATGTATCTGGCAAAGCAAGGAAACATGGGCACCCTCCTGCTCCTTGGTTATTCCCTGAGAAAATGCCAGCAGAAGCAGAGAAAAGCACGTCCCAGGGGTTATGCATTTTTGGGAGGAAGGGAAAAAAAGAGACCAGTGTTTAGGCAGCCGGGGGATGTTAAGTAAAAATATCTCCTCGCTTTCAACTGAGTGAGCATGTGTCATATTTCAGCCTGATGTGGTTTGTGAAGCTGGAGACCACAGGCAGGCTCAGTTCCTGCTGCTGGCCAGCTTCCCCTCCCCTGTCTCCCTCCCCTGCCATATGCCTGCTCTCCTCTGCCCTGCCTGGGACCACATCAGCAATTTAAGAATAGGGCAGAGAAAAGGAGTGGGTGTTGTGGGCAGGGGTGGGCAGCTGAAGGCCTGGACTTGGGTCCTGGCTTTGCCAGTGACAAAGTGCTGGGTGACTTGGGCTAATGCATGCCTTTCTCTGGGCCCCAGTGTCCATTCTGCACTGTGGGGTGAGCAGCATAATGTCAGCCTTCCCAGCTCCGATGGCCTCTGAGTTGGAGGGCTTTGTGCTTCCCACATGAACTTGGGTCCAGCATGTCTGAGACACAAAGTGAGCCTGCAGTGGTGCAGCTGGTGATTCAGCTACTGTTCTTGAATTTAATGTTTTCAGGCTGAATTGATTGCCCCGTTTTGCAGATAAGAAAGTCGAGGTCTAGGATTCTGTTTATGTATCCCATTCCCTGCTCTACAAGCAACAATAATAATGGCCACCATATGTAACACACTTACTATGTATGTTCACCTTTTGCTTTCACTGTCTTTTTAAATCTTTTAACAGATCTACGAGGGAGAGATATTGACTCCATTTTACAGATGAGGAAACTGAGGCTCAGAACAGTAAAAGGACTTACATTCTCTTCTTTGAGTCTCACAGTAGTCCTGGTGTTGTCATTATGTGACCCATTTTACCAGTGAGGAAACTCAGGCCTGGAGACGAGAGCACCCTTGGCCAGGGGTCCCCAGGGGCCACACATGGCCTGTCAGGTTCCTTCCCAGGCCCTCCTGCTCCTCCCTCGTCCCTTGCTTGCTCTGCCTCACAGGGTGCCTCTTCACCTCTTGTATGCAGTGCTTGGGTTAAGGGATGAGAACAGTTTTCTTCCTGGGCTATAAAGTACCCCTGAAATTGGCTCTTCCCAAGAGTGATCCAGAAAGGCTTTAAGCCGTGGAGCCTCGCAGGGAACTCCAGTGAAGGGTCACACCAGTGGGAATGGATTCGTTTTATTCTGCTGAGCTGGCTAAGCAAACAGTCCTGTTACTTTCCAACCTCAATAAGAATATCATCGGGGCCAGACTTATTTGCCAAGCAAAGTATATATATTTGACATATGTGAGCCTTCAGGGTGGGGCTTGGCCCTTAATTTTCCTATTACAGAGGCTGTGGCTGGGCTGGGTTTTGGTGGATACTAAGTAAATACTAGTTAACTTTGTGGGTGTGCGTTGATGGTGTGGGTGGCATATGTACTTTTTTCTCCCTACCTCCAAGGACCTTCACCGCCCCCCCCCTTATTATTTCTATTACACTTGTGATAGAAAATTTAGAAAATAAAAAAGTATATATAAAAAAAGAAGTGTTCATAACTAACCAGAGAAAACCACTGCCAACATCTGGGTGTCCTTCCTTCCTGATATTTTCAGTGCATTTTCTTTTTTACCCCCACACAGTTGTGGTTATCATGTATTTATAATTTTCTGTTCTGACTTTGTTTTTTCTCAACATTATATCATAAATATTTTTCTCATGTTATTAAGGATTCTTTTTAAATTTAATTTTTAAAAGTTTTAAAAGCATAGTATACCTAGGTAGATAAATATTTATTCTAATTTAAATCTTTTATTCCAATAGTGCAGGGGATTAAAAAATGAAATAATGCTTTTTATTTATTAACAAAAGGCTCAGAGAGACAGAATTTGCCCAAGATCACCCCGAAGAACCAAGACTGGGGCTCCCCAGGGCTGTAGTTTGCTTCCATAGACACAGAGAAAATAATGTTTATAATCTCAAGTATGAAAACTTCTGGCGAAAAGGTTTATCAAATGCTAGCTGTATTTCTGCCCCTTCCACGGCTTTCTACTGAATCTCTCTCTCCTGGAGGACCCTACTTTGCTTCACAATTAAGCAGCAAAGTATTTCAAGGGCTGTTCAGATTCTAGAAACTCATAGCTGCGGATGAAATAGACAGATAAGTCAGATATCAAAGATAAGACATTAAAAGATCTGGACTGTAGGCTGGACCGTGTTACAGTCACTGGCTCTTTAGCCCTGAAACAAGGGACTTGCCTCCTACTTTTTTTTGTTATAGTGGAAATAAATGCCCACCTGAGTTTTCGTCACTTACTATTATTCTATCTTTGGTGTGCATATACCATGTTCCCTTAACGATCCTCAATTATGAAACATTTAGGCAGTTTATAAACAATACTGCAGTGAACAACCTAGTGCATAATTTTTGTGTGTGTTCTTCTTTTGTTATTTCCTAGAAGAGAGCCCTAGAAATGGAGTTCCTGAGTCAAAATGACACATTTTATAGCTTTTTCTTGTTAAAAAAAATTCAGTGATACTTGTTAAAACACAGTAAGGAAGTCTTTATTCAGGACCATCGCCTTGGGTATAGGGACCACTGCAACAGGGTCCTACAGTGAGGGAGAGAGTTTGGACTCAACTCCTAATACAGCAGGGGCGCGTGGGAATTGCTGGCTGCGGAGCAGGGTAGGGGTCAGCAGATGGAAAATTACTAAGAGGAAGCTCAGGAATAAGGGGTATTCTTGCTAAACCGACCTAACAAAAGTATTGATGAAGACAAACCAGGGTGATTCAAACATCACTGGGAGCATGGTGGAGGATGAGGAGCCCGATCAGATATCAAGGAAGAGGGGTTCTGGCTAAACAGACTTAGCAGGGTTCTTTTGCTAAAACTGGATTTTACAAGGAAGTGCACAGGTGGGCCGAGGAGAAGGTTCAGAAGCCTGGCTAAAGTTTGGCCAAGTGAAGAATCTGTGTCATGCTAAATTTCTACTCATAAGGGTTACAGTAGTCCTTATTCCTACCAGCCAACCGTGAGAGTGGCAGCATTCTTTAGGAGCATCTGAAGCTGGTTATAAAAAGCTCAGCTGTCTTGTTATAGAGTACAGCGACCATTTTCCTGAAACGTTACATTTCATTCATTCATTTGGCAAATACACTTGAACAATTCAGCAGCAGTAAAGCCTAACAAGTTAGGTTGCCAGGCCGAAGAAGCGGAGAGAACTTGGTTCTCCTTCTGGTTTATGTTTTGCACTTGCCATAAGACCTTGAGGACATCACCTCACTGAGTTTCATTTTTCTCAACTATACAGTTAGGGCTTCAATACTCACTTCACAGAATTCTACAAAGTATCTAACACGATGCTTGGCCAGTGCAATCATATGGATGCTGGGAATTTGTATTATCTCATCTGACTCCAAAGAGCCCTGGGAAGGAAGCAGGTAGGGACAGATCCTTCCCATTTCATGGACTCAGAAAAGAAACGGCCGTATTTCTTGGCGTCCTAAGCTTCAGTTCAAGAAGTGGTCGTCCAGCGGAACTGTGTTGTTTAGAACGGAGGTAAAATGGGCTTTTGTGGGCTGGCCTGTACCCATCCCCCTTCCACCTCCCCTCCCACCACAGTACCTGTTTCTTTTGGAAGGCAAGTTCCCAGTTCCAGTGGCAGCCAGAATTCTTTCTATGCTCTTTTAGAAGGTGAGAGATGCCTGCCTAGCCTGTTCAGTGGTCTTTAAAAAAAGACCATAAAATTCATAGTTGCTTAAACATAGTTTTCATAGATTTACATTGCATTTTAAATGCACTAAGGCTTCATCTTTGAGCTTTTCAGAAATGTGGGATTTCAGGCTCCACCTTTAGGGTTGCCTTATTTAGCAAATAACAAACAGCGTGCCAATTAAGCATGAGTACAGCGAGGAGGGTTTGGGGCATAATTATACCAAGACATCTTAATGTCTTTCTGACATTTAGATTTAACTGGGCATCTCGTGTTTTATCTGGCAACCCTATCCACCTTGGGCCTACCGAATCCAAATCCAGATTTTCACAAGATCCCCATGGAATTCGTGTGCAGATTCAAGTGTGAGAGGCATTGCACTGGGAGCCTCGCCATCAAAGCCCAGAATGAATCCTTTTTGTAACGAATCTGTCGGTAAAATAGAATGTGCAATTTATAAAGAGCCTGATTATTCCCAGATCAACCATTTGCACGCATCTGTGTGTTCACATGTTAGGTTTTCTGAATACAGGGTACCCTTGCACTGTTGTCAGCTGAAGGGAAAAATTCTTTGCTTTGGTAAGAAGCCCTAGGCCCTCTTGAGGACGTATTTTCCTCATCTGTAAAATGGGCTACATCCTTAGCATGCATGCCAGCCTGTGGTGACCAGCTGAGGTGGCCCCAAGGGGATGCATGACTAGGGCCCACACCAGGTCCCTCCTCAGCCTCCTCACAAAGGACTGAAGGACTTGGCTCTGAGGTCCCATCCCCCAGAGACTTTGGTGTGACTGTGGTGACCCTTGGCATAGGGCACCCCTCCTGACTGCCTCCTCATCTCAAAACGTTCCAGAACATGACTTTTATGGCAGGGCCTTACGAATCGCCTGGCTCTACCCGCTCACTTCATGGCTACAGATACTTGTGCCCTGAGAGAGCAAGTGAATTTCTCAAAGCCAACAGCAAGCCCTCTCATTGCTGCTCTACCAAACCGAAATGATTTCAGTTCTCATGAAACCTAAGGCCTGACTAAGGAAGATTAAGAAACCTGGTGGTGGTCATGCCCACTTAGTTTGTCTTGGCTGCGTGGTCTTGGGTAAGTCATTTCTCTCTCTAACCTATTCCCCGCCGCACTCCATAATATGGGGAATAGCACCTTCTCCTGTTCCCCTAGGTCTACTTTCTGCCTGGCTAAGGTTTTACTTTAAGATCCGGTGGTAGATCTTGGTCTGTCAATTGGTCTTAGAGTGGAGTGCTTTATGAAGTCACTGGTACGTGCGTTAGGTCAGGGACTTAATACCATGACATCATGAAAGAGGTCTGTAGACCCTTTCTCTCCTCGTTGCTAACAAAGATTTTGTGGACTGTGTTTCAGATGGACAGAAAATATGTTCTAGAGCATTCTAAGATCACCTGGGGCTTTTGTTAAAATGCAGATTCTGGTTCCACAAGTCTGGGTGGGGCCTGAGGCTCTGCATTTCTGGTGATGCTGATGTCGCTGGTCCAGGGATCACATTTTCAGTTGTAAGATTTGAAATCAATCTATTATTCATGTAGAATCAATACTTATGAGAAAAGGGGCTTAAGAGGCAAGTCCCTTGTTTCAGGGCTAAAGAGCCAGTCACAGTAACAGAGTTGAATCTGGAGCCCAGATCTTGTAATGTCTTGTCTTCGATATCTGGCTTATCTATTTTATCTGCAGCTATGAGTTTCTAGAATCTGAACAGCCCCTGAAATACTTTGCTGCTTAATTATGGAGCAAAGTAGGGTCCTTCTTTAGGAGAGAGAGTGACTCAGTGGAAAGCCATTGGAAGGGGAGAAATACAGCTAGCATTTGATCAACCTTTTCACCAGAAGTTTTTGTATTTGTGATTATAAACATTATTCTCTTTGTATTTATGGATGCAAACTACAGCCCTGGGGAGGCCCCAGTCTGTTTTTGTATGCCTCTAAGCTAAGAATGGTTTTATAGTTTTAAAGTGCTGTTAAAAAACAACAATAACGAACAAACAAGGAAAAATATGCAACAGAGAGGGTGTGTAGCCTATGAAGCCTAAAATATTTACGGTCTGGCCTTTTACAGAAAAACTTTGCTGGCCCATGAGCTAGAGTACCCGAATATTTGCATGTTTTTTGTTTGTTTGTTTGTTTTTCTAGTGAGCAAGAGGCCTAGCCTTACAGCTTTGAAATATAGTGAGGTTAAGACGTAGGGGAGGCAGCCTGCATTGGTGGGAACTGCCCAGACATCTTAGCTGTGTGACCCTGAGCACATTACTTCACCTCTCTGAGCTTGTGTCCTAGCTTTGCAAAATGAGGACAAAGATTGCTGCCTGGTAGAGTTATTGCGACAATGAGACATGATGCCTACAGAGTTTAACACTTGGAAGATGCACAGAAAATGATAACTATGGTTATTAAGGGTGGCCATTCGAACCCTTATGGCATTAATGGACAGATATCATGTTACTCCCATCAGGTCTGAAGGCCCTTCCAATGAACTGGGAGCAGTCCTTTAGGAGAGAAAAATGCTCTGCTCCAGCCTCCCCCGATCCCACCTCCAGAGCGGAAAGCTCCTTTTTAGCCACGTAGACAGACAGGGTTCCGTGGTGGCTTGCACACTTTCACCAGGTGAGCTCTCTCCCCAAAGGCTGGCCTTTCCACAGCTGAGACTATTGGAAGGCATCTTCTGTTCCTATGCCCCTTTAAGATATGATTCAGCAAACAGGCACGTAGTGAGAGCCCCGGGCTGGGATTGTGAGTGCTGGAACGCAACCCTTCTCTTTATGGCTCCATCTGGAGTGTGTGGGCGGTGGACTAGAGTCAGTGGTTTTGCCGACTTTGTTTTTAAACTGCTGCAGCCTTAAGGTCCAAAATGGAAAACAGACCAACTTGGAGTTAGCTGAGGCTAATTCTAAACCCTGCTGAGTCTGAGAGCTTGGAGGCTCCTGGGGTGTGTCTGAATCTTAGGAAGGGTGTAATGCTTTTCTTGCCCGTAGATGGCAGCATCTGCACTCTTAGCCGGCTCTACGAATGTGTGTGTGCATGTGCACGTATGTTACACACGTGTGCACGCATGGGAGTCATAGTTTCTTACTTTGGTAAATCTTGAGCTGCGGTGGTCCCAGCCCTAGGCCAGGCTCTGGGATACATGGGAGCAACTGGGGAGGCTGACTTGCAAATAGACTGTAGAGTGGGACTGGGAAGACTAGTGGGTGTGGAGGTCTGTGCGGAAACTACATGGAGGACTCAGGAACAGAGTGCCGTTGTATCTGGCTGGAGCCTGGTGGGGTATAGTGGAAGACAGGAAGCCATGAGGGCTGAGGCTGAAGGAGTTGAAGGGGACAGGTCATGAAGAATGTGGAGAGGTTTGTTAAGGATCTTGGACTTTATCTGGGGCCACAGTGGAGCCATGGTAGAGTCTGGGCAGAGGAGTGGCATGGTCTGGGCTTGCTCTGAGGAGGATGCATTGTAGGAGGGAGAGGATGCAGGAGGATCAGTTAGGAAGGTTCTGCAGTCATGCAGGCGAGAGGTGATGGGGTTATGGACCAAGACGTTGGCGTTGAGGTGGAGAGAAGGGGGTGACACTCTGGAGGCAGTCAGGGGTTGAACTAGCAAGACATGTTGATACATTGGAGGGGAGAGTGACAGAGCAAAGGGGTCAGGTGGTGTGTTGAGGTGTTGAGGAGGGTGAGAGCCTGGTGTCTGGACTGGTCCACTGGGTGGATGGTGGATGGTGGATGGTAGTGCTGTTTGCTGAGATGAGGTGCAGTTGGGAAGGAGCAGGTTGCACTTGGGAACAAATGCAGCACTGCAATATGCATCTGAGGATGAGAGTGCAATTTGGGGTGTGTAGAAAGAAGTGGAGCTGGATTCGAAAGGCTCATCCTCACACAGAGTTGACATAGTGCGGGAGGTCATTAGTTATTTGCCGGAAGAAACAAAACCCAACTCTGCTTTGGCCCGTCCCTTGGAACCAGGAAGTTTCTGCCATAGTCTTTGAGAAAGGCCCACAGAAGTGGGCACCAGGTCCTGCAGCCCAGATAAGTGTCTGCCTCTGATGTCTCTGGTTTTGGGTACCGTGACTCCACTTCCGTGGCTGTATCCCGTGTCAGTCACAATGCACAAGTCATCAAGACTGTCTGGATCATTTACTGTCGGCCTGAGAACAGGGCTTGTTTGTGTCTTAATCCCAGGAGCCTGCATAGCCCTGCCACCTTTGGGATCTTGGACCTTCCCCTCGGCTTGGGGAAGCTGGTTTAGGCAGAGAAATTTTCCAGTGTGGGCAGGAGCCAGTTTGCTCAGCTTTCCTCTGAATGTAGCTGACTGGAATTCTTAGTGGCGAGGAAGGGTGAAGATCCAAGTTGTCCCTGAGAGGCGGGGGGACTGAGCTGCATACTCCACGATGAGCTGATGTGGGGTGTGGTCCTTCATCCACTCATCTAGCATATGTCCACTGGCCCTGCCATTTGCTGGGCACATGCCATGCTGAAACTTCAGAGGTGAAGCAGACAGAATCCTTGCCTCTGAGGAGCTGACAGCCTAGAGGGAGAGAAAGTCCTGTCACCAGACATTGATAATGTAGTCTTGCTCAGCAGTAGTGCATTAGAACAATAATAGAGTGATGCTGAGGCACAGAGCTGCGAATATGACAAATCAACAGGGTGGGTCCCCAAACCGCACATGTGCAGGATGAGAAAGATACAATTTGCAGGCAAAAGACTTAGAAATTTAGTTATTAATAATCAGGGTAATAATTAGAGCAAACATATGCCTTGTGCAAAACCCTGAACATGTTTGATCTCATTGTAGGTTCTAATATTATCCCTCTTGAACAGAGAAGGCGACTGAGACTCGGAGAAGTGATGTAGCTTGCTCAACTTACACAGTTAAGTCAGGGCCCAGTTTATATAACTCCAGAGTCCTAAAGTACAACTCTGAGGTTGACTGTAAATTGAATTCAGCCATGCAATAGGACTACCTTAAATGTGAATGGGATTTTAGGCTCAATTAATAGAAGCATGATATCTCTAATGGAGGAGGTGAGAGTCCTGCTCGCCCTGCCCTGGGTAGAGCTTGTCTGATTGTCTAATTCTGGGTCTTGTCCTGTCAGTAGGGACAGAGTTCATCTGGAGCAGATCAGGGAACAGGGTGGGTGAACCGGAAACCCTGGTCTCAGGAAGAGCTGGAGGAAAGGGGGTGCACACTTTGTAGAAGACTTGAGGGACCCAGGATCACTATCTTCAAATCTCCAAAGAGCCATCAGGAAAGAGGGGGACAGACCTGTTCTGGCTGACCCAGAAGGAGGCAGAGCTAGTACCAGCAGGTACAAGGCAGAAGAGAGAGATTTTAGTGTGTCCTTAGGAAAATTCTTTTACCCAGCCAAACCCTCCAGCAGCAGGTCTTGCAGCCTTGGCAGGTAGTGAGTGCCCTGTTGCCGGATGTGTGCAAGTACTGATTGTGTGACCCCTGGTGGAGGGGAGGAAAGGAGTTGAAACATCAAATGGGGATTTGACCAGCTAACCTTGAACTCCCCCTGAGGCTGACATTCTTGTGCCCTTTTTTTACAGGTGGTACTCATAGCTCTTTGTCCAGTGCTTCGGCCTTGGTCCGGGTGCCTTCCCACAGAGCAGCGCTCTTCACCCTGCACAGCCCTGTTAGGTAGGTAGAGCAATGCAGACACCTGTCCTCCTGTTAAACCCCGCCCTGGCTGCCCAGGGAAGTCTGGAGGGGACTTCAGTGGTGGAAGCAGCCACTGTAGCCGCAGTGGATTCAGTGGGAGTCCCTGAGGTCTTCCCAATAAGGCTCAGGGTGCGTCTCTGCTCCCTTCCTGCCCTTGAGAGGGAGGTCAGGCGAGAGTGATCTTGTGGGGAGGAGGCAGGGACTGGGCTCAGTGCCCGGATGCCTGGCTTCCACCCTGGCTGTGCTGCCTGCTTGCTGTGTGACTTTAGGAGAGTGGCTTTCCCTCTCAAGGCCTTGGTGGCTCTTCTGTAGAAGAATAGAGTCCCCATAAAGAGGAGGTGCAGGAATTCTTCCCAGAGGCTTTGGAGAAGTGAGAAAAATGGGGGTCCATTTGCCAAGTCTCCAGACTTGTTGACCAGAGGAGGAGCACCCGAGGCGTGTGAGTCATGGGGAAGGCGGATGAGTCATGCCCACTGGGGCCAGCTGGCAGGGTGGGGCCCACCTGACTATCAGATTCACAGGTGACCTGCTGAAGTAGGCGGGGAGGTGGGGGGAGGAGTGCAGAGTCCTGGGCTGGAAGCCAGGAGACTGGCTCACCTCCCAGCTGCAGCCTCGGTTTTTCCATCTGTAAGACGGGTGCCTTGGTCTCCCCCACCCACCTAACAAAGCTGCTCTGTGGACCCAGTGAGCTCGTAGATGCCAAAGGGCTTTGTGACCAGTGAGACAGGAAGGATCGCTACTAGGGGGAATCGCCCAGCTTCCAACACCCAAACAAAAGTGAATTTCTAATTAGCAATTGTGCAAGAACCCAGGAAAACACCTCTCCAGCCCACACCATCCCTTTTCTGCCAAAAGGAGAAGGAGATGAATGCACACAGGACTTACACGTCTGCTGTGGCCCAGCTGGCTTCCAGATGGTGACACGAGCCGCCCACAGCCGGAGCGGTTCCTCATTCCCAAAGCTCAGGTGAAAGGGCTTTTTGATGGTCCCCAGGATGTTGTACCCCAAAAGCCAGGGATTCCCGAAAGGCCTGCTGGGCCCAGAAAGGTGACTCGCCCCATCAGCTGCTACCCAAAGGTTTTGGTGACAAAGAGGTGGCCCTAGTGCTGCCCTAATAGGAGGAATTGAGGGCCGAGTCTTGGCTCTGATGCGCCTGCCTTTGAGACTGAGCCCTGACAACTCCAAAAGCCAAGTTACCTCAAAGTGATCTGTCAACAAAAAGAATGTTATGCCCTGTTGATGCTTTTGGTAACTGTGACACAGGGGCCCTGTCTTCCATAGACCCTGCAGGGCCAGGCTGGCATAGGCCCAGCTGAGCACCCATCACCTGAGAGCTTTGCTTATTCACTCCCCTTTACTCCTCTGCCCCCTGCAATGTACCAGCCCTGTGCCTACCTCCACGGAACCTTGGTTCAATCACGGAGGCCCCAGTGACCTCCTCAATGTCCAATCTAGTGCTTTCCTCAGGATTCCATGTACCAGTCTCTGGTGCAGTTCTAGAAACTCCCTCCTTTTGCTTCTGGGAGGCTGCACTGTCTGGTTTATTTCCTCCTGTCTTTTTAGTTAGGGCCCTGTTTATCCTCCTGACTTTTTTAGTTAGGGCCCTGGTTTTTTTTTCAGTTACAGCCCCTCCTCTCTTTTTAGTTAGGGCCCTGTTTTTCCTCCTGTCTTTTTAGTTAGGGCCCTGTTTATCCTCCTGACTTTTTTAGTTAGGGCCCTGGTTTTTTTTCAGTTACAGCCCCTCCTCTCTTTTTAGTTAGGGCCCTGTTTTTCCTCCTGTCTTTTTAGTTAGGGCCCTGTTTATCCTCCTGACTTTTTTAGTTAGGGCCCTGGTTTTTTTTCAGTTA